>NW_019731598.1:425090-450937 GCF_002891405.2 Cryptotermes secundus
CTGGTACTCATTTCTGTCAGAGGCTGAGTCGACCCCAGGGCCATAGTGCGGCTGGAAGGATTAGGTAAATTGAAAGAAATCCAATGACCTCATCTGGATTTGAAGCCGGGACCTTCCGGCTTGTAACACAGTGCCTCTAGGAACTGAATTACTAAACATTACTTATGTTTCTTCTTTCTGGCTACTTACATTGTTTACTTTTANCTAGATAATCAGCTCACAGATGGCTGTAAGGTTGTAAGCCTTACGCGTCTGCCGCCGTTTACCCGCAGGATGATTCCTGGTACTTATTTCTGTTAGAGGCTGAGTCGAACCCAGGGCCATAGTGCGGCTGGAAGGATTAGGTAAATTGAAATAAATCCAATGACATCATCTGGACTCGAACCCGGGACCTTCCGGCTTGTAGCATAGTGCCTCTAGGAACTGAATTACTAAATATTACTTATGTTTCTTCTTTCTGGCTACTTACATTGTTTACTTTTAGCATCGGAAGATGGAGGAGGTATGTTCCTCCGAAACGTTGGTTTACTTTCAATGGAGTACATGGTTTTATATCCCAAAATATAGAATTCTTCGTAACCACTTCTGCGAGAACCTCAGATGCTTAAAAATACTTACGTGGTTATGGTCTGAGTTCCGATCTCGAGATGTCTGTATGAAGAATTAATTAATTTTCTCTGCATTTACTTCCAGACAAAATTCCCTGATGACGCGACAATGTTGTTAAAGGCGTACGTATTTAATTTTTCACCCAATAGTTCAGCAGCACAGGCCAGGCGCTGTCTTGTCTCATTTAATTCAGCCATCCTGAATATTTTTTCGGACATCATAACGCTGTATTCGTAGGGTACGCCAGGGTCTCTTTCCTATTTTGGCCCGGGAGAGGAGGGAGGTGGACGTAGAGACCAATATTGTTTTGAGACTTCGAGGCTCCCGCATTTTCTAGAAAATCGGCTTACAGACAGGGGTGAGGTTGTCAGACTTACGCGCCGGCCGACCTTTACCCCCAGGAAGATTCCTGGTACTCATTTCTGTTAGGGCTTGAGTCGATCTCAGGGCCATAGTGCGGCCGGAATGATTAGGCCAACTGAAAAAAATACAATGACCTCATCGGGACTTGGACCCGCGACCTTCCGGATTGTAGCATAGTGCCTCAACTAACTACGCTACCGCGTTTTCTAGAAAATCGGCTCACAGATAGGGGTGAGGTTGTCAGACTTACGCACCGGCCGACCTTTACCCTCAGGAAGATTCCTGATACTCATTTCTGTTAGGGCTTGAGTCGATCTCAGGGCCATAGTATGGCTGGAATGATTAGGCCAACTGATAAAATCCATTGACCTCATCGGGACTTGGACCCGCGACCTTCCGACCTCAACCAACTACGCTACCACGTGCCCACCCCATATACATATAACTATATACTTNCATTAATTTCACATAGAGCCCACATACGGCGTTGACTGCGAGAGGACGACATTGGATTACTTTTTCATGCACATGGTGATAAGAAAGGCATTCCCTGATAATTAAGCTTATTTAGATTAATTTTATCACGAAGATTACTGTAGTGTTGCCTACAAAGCAGTAGAACTCTTTAAAGGTGGAGGCAAAACGTTCTTCCGAAACGTCGGTAACGATCTACATGACCTCACAGTTTCATATCCCAGACGACAGTAACTTTAAGTCAGTTCAGAATAAGAGATACCTTCCATTAAAGTGGTAATTTGACCCTGAAGATGGAGGCAGTATGTACCTCCGAAATGACGGTAATATCGCCCATTTCCACAAGGTGTAACAGCAGAGGAACGGATTAAACATAAATTATCCCTTATTCCAAAGAGAATTAAGAGGTTCTTGGAATTCAAATTGCAGTATTGCAATGGTTCACATCACGGTCTTCTGCGTTATGGCACCGTGTAGTCTTGTAGGTGAATAACAAGATTTCGGAGCAGCATGGTGACTTCACCTTCATGCTCGAAGTTATAATTTCAACTTCAATAAAACCACGGTTGCTTACTAACAGCTTAGATTTATGTATTTATATCTGTTCAAAGCCATAAACTGGATCCAAGTTCAACAGGTGTTCGAAAATTCCTCCATATGTTCACAATATTATGGGAATTTGTCAGGAGATTAACATTATTATATTCTACAAAATTACTATGTAAGATTTGCAATTCTCACAGCGGTAGATACTAACAGGTCTATCTTCTGGAATATAACTCCGTGTAGTCTGTTGAAGGTCAACTGACGTTTCGGAACAACATATCTCCTCCATGTTCAGAGTCTAAGACTAAGCCAAGCAGCGTGAAAGCAGGTGTGTTCTGCTATCCACTTGCTTTCAAGATCGCTTCTTGCATGTCTTATTCTTCCATCCTGAAGATGGAGGCGATATCTTCCGCTGAAACTTTGGTTGACTTCCAGAGGATTTTCTTTTCCCCTTGGCACTACAGCTCCAGTGGGCCTAGGCCTACCTCCATGAACTTCTCCGTTCACTTCGGTTCTTCTAGATCTTACACATTCGGTAGGACTCCTTGCAGCTCGTCGCAAGGCCTCTACCTGTACATAAACACAGAAAAACGCACACACACAAACTAAACATCCATGCCCTGAGAAGGATTTGAACCCACGATCCCGGTTTCCGAGTGAGCGAAGACAGTACAAGACTTAGACCGCTCGGCTACCATGACCGACTCTTCCAGAGGATTACACAGCTTTATATCCACGAAGATAGAACCATTCAGATTAATTCTAGATTGAAGTGACATAGATCTAAGTAACTACATGTAGGTGAGCCCCTCTTGAGAAGCCGCCAGTCGCTCAGCAACTCGAGAACTTCAAAACATTTTACTCAATCNAGATTAATTCTAGATTGAAGTGACATAGATGAACAGCAAATATCATCTAACTAAGTAACTACATGTAGCTGAGCCCCTCTTGAGAAGCCGCCAGTCGCTCAGCAACTCAAGAACTTCAAAACATTTTACTGAATCCGAATGTTCATTACCATGTTGACAAGATCCCTCCACTTGTTCCTATCCGGAGCCAGATGAATCCAGTCCACACACTATCATTATATTGAATAAGCATCCGCGGATATGTGACAAGGAGTGGTCCTTCAAACTGGGGGTTGGGCGTGGGGCTTAACTCATCCTAAAAGCCACATTCTTACTAGATGTTACACAGGACCACTCAGAACCGTGACGGTTTAATTATACTGACCTTTCAGAGCTTTCCCTGGGCGGAATTCATATCCCATTGAGGTTATGAGTAAAACCACGACCTGATTTTCCCAACAGATCATCCAGTTTGTGGGTGCCAGCCATTGGGAATTGCATGATTGCAGTAGTTACGATTACAAGTGGCTGATAACCTCGAGTGGCCGAAACATGACAACGTGGGTACGAAGAACACTGCCACTTCTGGGATGGGAGGCCTTGTAGTCCGGTACAAGCTCGCCGACGTTTCGAAGGAACTTACTGCCTCCTTCATCGGTGTCGAAGAACAAGATAAGCATAAGAACCAGTAAGCAGCTAGCAGCACTGCTCGGTAGTTCATCTCTCGGCGTATTTTTCTACTCTGAAGACGGACGCAGCAGGCTCCACCAAAACGTTGATAATTATCTGCTAGACTACACGGTGTCACATCCCAGAAGATAGTAGTAGTGTTCACAGTCAAGGCTTTGAGAATTCTAAATCTCACAAAAAAATACTTCGTGTCCTATAGTCCGCAAGCAAGCTATACCGACCAACTGCGCGGCAGCCGCTTGTCGGCGAAGTTAGTCCCAACTTTTGCGGATAGAAGGTGTCGCGTGGTCAGGGTTTTCTAGGCCGGAGCCGCTATTTCCTTAAAATAGCTCGTCAACTATCCTCATAAGGCTGAGTGGACCCCGTTCCAGACACACTATTTCTCAGAAAATCTAGTAGCGCCGGGAATCGTACCCGGGACCTCTGGATCTGTAGCCAGGAACTCTGACGACTAGACCACAGAGGCGGTCCTAAATCTCATAAAAGTAAGCCAAAAATATTTGTAGTCACAGATGGTAATGGTTGTGAACAGGAATAGAAAACTGCAGGAATAAACATTAAGAGGACTTCAAAGTTGTTAACATAAGAATGAAACATGCATTTTACGTCTGAGAGTTCGAGCGGTCTGAGAGACAACAGGCCTTAACCACGCGGCAGTCGGGCGAGCGGTGTCATGTTCTACATTACCAAATTATCTAATCTCTCTTAGACCTAAATACCGCTACTTTCGTTGAGAGCTTTGTTTTTGCGTGTCACCAAAGAATCTGTCCATTTCCAAGGTCATTCCAGGCAGCCATATTACTGTGTTCTGTCGTCCGTACTTTCCGAGACTGTTCCTGTCGGCTGCCCTTAATCTTTCATTTGCTGTATTAGCATCATGAGAGCCTCCACGATTTTTTTTTTCATGGGGTTGGGCCTGAAAATTGCAAACTTACGTAGGTCAGTCAAAAAGTTCCTGGAATTCCCTTGCAGACGAAGAACGAGTGGTAAGATAGTGCACACAATGTTGTGGTGGGAAGCTCAGCATGTCTGCTCGCAGGCGCAACAGGTCTGGAAAGGTTTCAGTGTGCAGTGTCGTTACTGTTCCGTTGGAATTAGTTGTGAGTGTCGGCCATTCGGCGCAATGTCGGAGTTCGAACAGCGTGCGTACATCAAGTTCATGTGCAAATTGGGAAAATCTGCTTCAGAGACGCTATCGGCCCTGCAGCAAGTTTACGGCGATACTGCACTAAAGAAATCCACAGTTTACGACTGGTTTTCCCGGTTTAAGAATGAGCAGGAGACGTTAGAGGATGACCAGCACAGCGGAAGACCTTCGACATCCAGAGCCGAAGAAATGATTGGAAAATTGCGACAACTGGTTCGATGTGATCGAAGAATGACCATCGCGGAGTTGGAGCAAGAAGTTGGTACTGTTACTGGCCATTTCTACGTGCAAGTTTTGCAGAGGTTGCGCGATGCGGTTCGGAGGAAGCGGCGCGACAAGTTGCAGGTACAGCGGTTTCTGCGTCACAACGCACCGAGCCACACATCGCTTGTTGTGCAGCAATTCCTCGCCGAGAAAAACATTCCTGTCATCACTCAAACGCCGTACTCTCCGGATCTCGCTCCGAGTGACTTTTGGCTGTTCCCTACTCTGAAAATGGGCCTCAATGGGACACGTTTCCCAACCATGGAGGACATCAAATCGAATGCGACGGCTGAGCTCCGGAAGATTCCAAAAGAAGCCTTCCACCGCTGCTTTCAACAATGGCATGATCGACGGAGCAAGTGTGAGTGCGCGCAAGGGTCCTACTTTGGAGATAATTAGGTAAGCGTTGCCGTATGTCCTACCATTAGAGTGCTATACCACCATTCTGGGAACTTTTTGACTGACCCTCGTACATTAAACCTTTGGTTGCCTCAGTTAAAACAAGTTTTTCCATAGAATTCGTGTTGATGGACACTGTACACGCGAATATTGAGGCGACGATAAGCCTTGCGTGTAAAAGACAAAATACGCAACAAGTACTGTACGCATTACAGCTTTCGACCCGTCATTCCACACGACCGAGGCAGAATCCGCTTGGTCCGTAATCTCAAGGTACTGTGGCCATCGACACAAAGCAGTAAATTAATTTTAATAAAATCGATTAAAGTCATTAAAAATATAAGATTGGTTTAATAAATTTTATTATCACATTCAACCATTACATGTTTCTCTCATGTGGACCATCACCAAGTCGACTATAAAAAACAAATAAATACAATGTATTATTACTAAATTACTCGTACAAGCTTAAATGAATCAATTTTAGAAAAAAATCTGTATAAATTTCTAATATCAAGTAACAAAGAAGTATAAATTATAGTGGTTTTTTAAAAATCGTTAAAAAGGTTAAAATATTGGGGGTGAAGGTTTTATAACAAGGTGCAAATAATAAAAACAAGAAGTTCTTCGAAGAATTTATCGACTAATTTCATTTTTTACAAGACACGGATCGCATAGCAAACGACGTGTCAAACAATATTTGTACTGTTGCGTATGTATTCGTAGCCGCGGTAACGTATTCATCGAGCCGTTGATTAGCAACGATAAGAGGGATACACATACGAGATACACGTACAGACACACAGACTGACTGGAGGGATTTATGAAGTACGCTATTGAGATGGGCTCAGGTGCTGTAATATAAAGATTGGTTCAGGCATTCAAAATTTAATACGGAGGACACGCACGCACACACACTCTCACAGACATTACAGATATTACCTCGAATCTGTTATGGTCGCTTCCTTCCAAATCCTTTTCAGTTCATCATTAATTGCACCATTCTACGCTACGCAGCCTAGGTTACGAGGGGCTAATATCTGGACGGTCGAAAAATCGGGGTTCGGTTCCCGGCAAGGGCAGCAGTTTCCTCTTTTCTCCACAGCGTCCACACTGGCGCTGGGGTCAACACGGTCTCCTTGGATACCGGGGGCAATCTCTCCGAGAGTGAAGTGGTTCGGACATGAAGCTGAACACTCATCCACAGGGACAACTTTACGTTTACTGACAGCGCCATAAGAACCCCGGGAAAAGCATCGTGTAACTTTGAAATGGGCCATTTAGCACGTTTCTCCTTACCAAGTGAGGCATACCAGAGGCCAACTTGAAGGCTCAGACGCAACAGTTACGAAAAAAACCCAAGATAACAGGCCCAAAGTTCGAACATAGGCGGCGACCTCAGCTACTGTTATCAGTCACACATAGCCCATCAAGCCATTCATCCCTGTCCACCTACATCACAGTAATGACTCGACGATCTGCCTTCAGTTGATTTCACACTGTCATGGCGTGCCTGTTCTCTTCGCCATGTATAATTAGAATGATCGAGTCAAGGAGGATGACATGGGCAGGGCATGCAGCACGAATAGGGTGGAGAGGAATACATAGAGGATATTGATGGGAAAGCCAGAAGGAAAAGACCACTAGGAAGACCAATACGTAGGTGGGTGGACAATGTTAGAATAGATAGGATTTGGTGGTATGGACTGGATTGATGTGGCTCAGGATAGGGACCGGTGGAGGGCTCTTGTGAAATGGTAATGAATCTTCTGGTTCCATAAAATGCTGATAAGTTCTTGACTAGCTGTATAACCGGCGGCTTCTCAAGAAAGGCTCTGCTCCATGAAGTTAGTTAATCTGATTTACTGAACTCTTATAACTCTTATGCATAAGAAAGGATTATGCTCTCACTGTTCTACAGATTTCACGAATAGCTTTATGACACGCTAGATCTTCTCAGTCTGTTACAGTCTTTACTAGCCATTGCTTGGTAACGGCTTTAAAAGGCGGACGTTCCGTTTCCTCTGCGTTCCCTAACTGCCGCCGGCTTCAGCTACGAGGTTCTCAGAGTAACAGCTCACAATGACTGCATCTCAGCAGTTTTCTGACATATTCACCAACCAACTCACCCATTGACTCCTCAGAGGCGAAGTCAAAGTTACTTCAAGAATGGCAATTTACCGCCAATCAATTCGTCTTGGGGCCAAGCCCTTTGAGTCTCACGACCAGAGATTCGTTTTGCAACTGAACCCTTGCGGTCATAGTCCTTATGTAACATCCTCTCTGACGAGGGGGTGGGTTGGTCTCTAATGAACAGGCTTCGCCTTTGTCAAGTGCACGAATCGCACGTATAACATAGGTCTACACGGTGAATACGTTTTCTTCCCGGTAACTGCAGCAAAGTCAAAGTCAATAGCGAACTGACCCTGCTTATAACATCTCGGTACGGACCGCGTAGAAAACACCGTTTCTCTGTTTCAGGGCAATTGTTGCATTCGGGTCAGTTTGGGTGACCACGTGGTCACTACTGAGTCATTGCCTAATAATGGCCGTTGTTTGCAGAGCCATTACATAATAACGGCTGTTTGATAGTTGTTTATTTCGCGGTCGTTGCCTAGCAACGGGTCTATCATCATCATCATCAGTAATCTGTCAGACGACAGGTCCACAGTCTCCTCCAAAACAGTTCGTCCACTTAATGCGATCTCGAGCTTTCTCCTTCAAATAAAAATATCCTCTTCTGCCCCCAAAGTCATCCAGCATCTTCTTACGTCTTCTTCCTCGTCTTCTGGTCTCTTCTATCCGCCCCTCCGGTTTGTTTTGTCTCCAGAGAAAACATCTCGCATACATGGTATCTTTGTTTTTGGAAAAAGACTATCCAGGAAAAGTGATAATATGGTAGTTTTTCCATTTGCTTTCCACATCGCAGTACAACAGCCGTTCAAACCACTCTGGTCACGCCTGTTGCTATACGAACTTGAACCATCTCGAGCATCATTTGCTCTGTGCTTCAAGTCGCTGCTGATGACGCTGCTTCCGGCATCAGTTTTTGGTTTTTGGTGTCTCTCTTCGTCTGATGCCTACCCTTTGACCTGTCCAGCAAGGGAAGTCCTGCCAGTAGCTACGCTACCGCTGGTATAGCTCTCAGGGTCCTTGGCATACTCAAACCCCCTCACCACGATAAGGTGGAGACACGAGGGGGAACGGGTCTATATGTCACAATATTGTCATACGTATTTGGAGGTGTGTAACTACAGATGGGGTATGTATTGGTGAATTGGATTTATCGGCCACTTGTATACACCACTCGGAACTACATGTTACAGATCACTAACACAGAGACTAGCGTCCTCAGTCTATAACAGTATGAGCTAGCCGTTTCCTGGTAACGGATTTAACACAGTGGAGATTCTTCAGTTTCAGTGGTCACGCTGTTACCCGCTGGTTAACACTCTACACCTGAACTTACAGCACCAACTTCTCAGCCTCCCGTGCAGAGCCCAACTCTCGACTAACTGCTCACTTGGAACTCCCGAACTCGACTGACTATTCTCAACTGAACTCTTCCTTATAAACACCCAGCACGGGCTGAATATATAACACCGTTTGCAACAATATACATATTGTTGTAGGAGTGTTTACCGATCCGTTGCTTAGAAAAGGGTTCCATAACCCTGTCGTTCCATTGTTGCGTGGGTGTATGAAGTTACCTAGCAAAGGCTGCTGTTCACAGAGTCACTGCTTTGCAACGGGTCTAGATGTGACAATATAGAAAAATAGCGCGAATTTTCACCATTAGTATGAACAATTCTAAGAACTTCAGCGACTCCAACTTTGTCCACAAGATGTTGGTTTTGTTAGCAAAATGGCGACTCAGTAACGGAAAACACTGACACCACTGGAATTGGCAGAATTTCTGTGGAAAGTTTTTTTTAATGGTGTAAGTTTTATTTCTGTGTTATCAGTTTTCTTAAATAAACTTTTGAAAGTATAATGATCACATAACTCTGTACATGGTTAACACTTAACAAGTGTGTTCGGCAGAAGGAATTATAAATGACAGAATAACATCCATGCTCACGAAATTGATTATAAGAAAAGGAAATGCAACTAATATGGGAAAGGGGAGTGATATGCTATAATTCCAAGGAAGTGCCTAACTTTTTAGAATAAGAATCCGTATGAAGATGAAATCGCCTAGCTTCTAATATTAAGTTTTTGATAAGACAATGGCTGCACTGGAAACACCGCGTCCGGCTTTTGAATGCAATGTGACATGGCGCCTGCAACGCGGAATAACAGAAAGAGAATAGACGTCCCTTGGTAAGCAACGGTTCTGTAACACACTCCCGTGGCAAAGTTACAAGGTATGGGGCACACAATCTTAGAGACAGCAAGGTAATCTTATAAGAGTCCTTTTATGTTTTTTTTTTCAAAATAAGTAAAGTAAGCTAAAAACGGTGGAAATATGTGTAAATTGTGATTATCATCTGCTGAAACAATTAAAGCATTTGTTTTGGAGTAGAATGACATATTGTGATAAGATTATGTTAAGGATCTGTTGATAATATTATTGATGTCGCAAGTGCTACAGAAATCAATGGAGTAGTGGATGCTTATCCAAGGGAACAAAAATCCGTTTATGCAGCTTTATCTCTCTCTCTCCCCTTCTCCTGTTGCTCCCACTCTGGAACACAGGGCATCCGAGGAACGCTTTGTTTTACTTCAGTTTCTTAATCCTAAGACACTCGGTAGGACTCCTTGGATGGGGGATCAACCCGTCGCAAGGCCGCTATCTACACAGGACAACACATCCACAGAATAAACGCACAAAGATATCCATGCAACGAGTGGGATTCGAATCTACGATTCCACTGTACAAGTGGCAGAAGACACTCAGGCCTTAGACCGCGTGGCCACTGTGATTGGCTTATGCAGTTTATTAATATAAGCTAGAAATAAGTGTATTTCTGCTATTATGGAAAACGATCGCCAAATTTACCAGAACGAAATGAAAACTGAAATTACTATGGGATTTTTTTGTAAAACATTCCATCATTTAATATAATTTGATTAATTTTTATTGTTCTCGCATTGTTTTATGCGTACAGACTGACGTATGCGATGATTTTATTATGCGCCCCACACGGCTGTAAACAAGCCTAAAAGGTTAGTTTGGATAATAATAAAAAAAATTATGTGAATTTGACTGAATAGGAGTACTGAAAGCCTATCACAGTGGCAATGCAGTCTAAGACATGAACCGTCTTCGCTCGCTCGAACACTGGGATCCTGGGTTCGAAGCCAACTCAAGACATGGATGTCTGAGTATGTTTATTTTATTTCTGTGTTGTTCTGTGTGTAGGTAGCGGCCTTGCGACTGGCTGATCCCCCGTCCAAGGAGCCCTATAGACTCTGTATAAGATTAAGAAACTGAAAAAGCGGCCAAGGTCCAAAGGGCCGAAGAGCCATAGAGAGAGAGAGAGAAATAATGAACTTGTCCTCGCTTCAGACCAAAGGTACTTTGAGCATACCTGATTTACTCTGCAGGATTACTCTGAGATTTTCTCTCCTATACTGAAATATATTTATAAACTTATTTTTCTCATGCAGATATTTCATGCTGTATGGAAGAGACAGTAACCGTTCCTGTCCTTGAAAGCCCAACAGAGCCTATATAACAGGGGCATTGCCGATCTCGGTGCCTTTTCTGAAGTATTTTCAATTATTTTAAGGAAAGAGAATGTAAAGCTATTCCTGTAACAGACCGTGAAGGCCGATAGGGTTGTGAGACGTCGAGGCTCCCACATTTTGTAGACAATCGACTCACAGATGGCGGTGGAGTTGTCAGCTTTACACACCGGTCGCCCTCTACCCCCAGGAAGATTCCTGGTACTTATTACTGTTAGAGGCTCAGTCGACCTCAGGACCACAATGCGGCTGGAAGGATTAGATCAATTGAAAAAAAAATCCACCTTATCGGGACTCGAACCCGTGACCTTCCGGCTTGTAGCTTAGTTCCTCAACCAACTACGCTACCGCGTGTCCCCAATTATTTTAAGTCCAAGCTAAATTCTTCTCGGCATGGAGTTACGAAACCAAACCAACTACTACGGATTTGGTCACCTTCACCGACATCATCACTCGAATCGTGTGCTCTCGATAACAATTCGATTCCGTTTGCTTTGTTCTCAGATTTGCAATTCTTGCTTTGTACTTATCGCTTGTCCACTGGTTATGTTAGCTTGTTTGATGGTCAACCAACCAACAGACGTGTTACTTTCGTAATTCTGAGTTTCGCCGTCGCCCTGTTCATCATAATTATCGGTAAAACAGAAATTCTCGAGCCATGCATTTCCTCAGAAGAATCTGCCAGGCTTCTTTGGATTCCGCAACAATACTTTTTTTTTTGCATAGGAAGGTCGTCAGCTTTGTGTCCAACCCCGAACCTAGGGGACCAGGTGTCTGTATTTATGTCCTCCAGTGACAGGGTTGCCCAGTTATACTCCCAGACATCGGGTTCCCCTTTCGTCGCCTTCTTAGGCTCTCAGGGCTACGATGGGGGTATTCTAACCTGCCTCCAAAAGGGGTAATCTTATTCAAGGATCTGTTTTGAAACATTCGTTGTTCAGTATACATACAAATGGTTTATGCAGCAATTAAGCATTCTGTTTCTTTATTTCTGTTGATAAAATTTGTATTGCCTTTACTGAGGAGCCGGGATAGCTCAGTCGGTATAGCAACTGGCTACGGGCTGGAAGACTGAGAGGTTGGGGTTCGAGTCCCGGTAGGGTCAAGGATTTTCTCAACGTTGTCCAGACCGACTCTGGGGCCCACCCAGCCTCCTATACAATGTGTACCGGGGGCTCTTTCCTCGTGGGAAAGCGGCCGGGGTGTGAAGTTGACTACATACTTCCAGCTAGTGACGAGGTCAGCAAAATGTGGATCTATATATACACTCTCGCATACGTCTTCATGGCGTAGTGCTGAATTAGTTAAGCACAGGGACAGTTTTACCTTACCTTTACTATTTCTGCTCATGACGCCTTATTTTGCAGTCAGATGCCAAATTTGTGCAAAACGGGTGAATAGGAAGGCATACGAATCTTAATGATAGTAAAACCGAAGCTGTCTCTTTCTCCAGATAAAAAAAAGTATGTGCTAAATTTAATGTTCTTTATAACTCGAGCATTTTACATACAGATTGTATTGTTTCCTGCCTTTAAACTCTCCTTAACAGCACACACATTCATTATTTTATCATACTATAAAGCTGTTAAGCCTAATATGAACTGCTATATTCTCATACCCTCCCCTTCTTTTACATCAGCCTCGTCAGAACGAAACTTAAAATAGGCTTCTGCTGTCTAGAATTCCCTTAGCAACAGATTCTTTAAGAACCACAATTCAGTTCCGGAGACCTCAATATAGTAAAAAAGGTAAAAGTAAACCAATCCCTGTACCAGGCCGTGCGGGCCCATAGGGTTGTGAGATGTTGAGGGTCCCACATTGTCTAGACCAGCCGTGTCAAACATGCGGCCCCCATAGCCACAAAGTGCGGCACCTCAACTTTTAGAGATAATTGATATTAAAATCAATATTAAAATTTTAGTAGAAATATTTTTTGTAAAGACAATTTTCCAACAGACCAGAAGACAAGAAGTTTCACGCAGACATAAATTAACAGGCTGCAGGAAATTCAATGTTTTGCTATTTCTAACATAATTTCTTGTGTAATCTCTCTTTCTGCATATTGAAAAGTTGTTTGATACTTGTAAAAAAATGGCATTCTCTTGTATTTTAAAACTGTAAGATATGTGACTTTAGGTACTTATATTGAAATTATTCCTAAATAATAAATAGAATTAAATTTACTTGTATCAAAATCTAATGTATATTTCTATTTTGAAGTGCGGCCCTGGACTATTATTCATAGAACTGAGGTGGCCCTCTGTACAAGTTGAGTTTGACATGCCTGATCTAGACAATCGGCTCAAAGATGGCGGTAAGGTTGTCAGCCTTACGCTCCGGCCGCGCTTTACTCCCCAGGAAAATTATTTAATTAATTCCTGGTACTCATTTCTGTTAGAGGCTGAGTGAACCCCAAGACCATAGTGCGGCCGGAAGGATTAGGTCAAAAAAATCCAATGACCTCATCGGGACTTGAACCCGCGACCTTCTGGCTTGTACATTTCACGCTTTATTCATGTAGCGGCGTTATTTTTAAGAACTGTCGTTGCGAACGTATCGGAAATGGGTACAGATCCAAAGATCAGATCCACAAATGCAGTTAACTGAGTCAACACAATGTACAGTGAGTCCGACTCCGTGGGTCTCCCCTCCACTCATCACCAGTCACAATTGCCAATTTCAGTTGCGTCACCCTAGGCCTGTAAGTCACAGTAACGATGCGGATAATCAAGAGCAGTCACGTGACTTTCAGTACAGCGGAAACTTAAACCTTCATGTGCGACGGTTGATTTGGTTGAAATAATTAGGTACAGTAACGTGCAAATTTTTGCGCACCGTACCGCTGTTAGGAAACTTCAAATAGGCCTATGTTCACGCCACAGAAACACAGTTTGTCTCTGTAGATTATTATATTCGGTTATACAACATCCATCGAAATAGTTTCTAGTTGTTTTGCACAGTAAATAATTAGATATATTCCGCGAAATCCTAAGGTTATCGTGTGTTTGTGATCAGCCTCACAAACGGAAAGACCATGAACCATTCGAAGAACAAGAGACAGACAATGGGAGTTGTCTAGCCGCAATTGTCAGTACAAGTGCCACGAAGCTTTAGTATTTTGTCAAACATAAACGCCTAACACTGGCATTTTGCCAGTCATAAATGCAAATATTGCTATTTACTTACTTCTGTCATTATGGTTGAAGTACGAGTCCTAAATAGCATATAAATATTCGGTTCGTACCTCACAGGAAACAGAGCGTCTCCACCATAAACAACCACTAAATGTTATTTAGGGAAAAATCGCTGCTTAGTGTGAGGGTCACACCAAACACAATCTGTGGGCAGAAAGCAGAGCTTTTATTGTTACGGCGTGTGGAACATACTCATACATACTGTACTTTTTGGTTTTGTTGCTTTTTAGTGAAAACTTTCCAGTATGTATTTAGTGTTTAGTATGCCAGATGGTGCCGGTCACGGTAGCCGAGCGGTCTAAGGCATGCACTGTCTTCGCTTGCTCGGAAGCCGGGATCCTGGGTTCGAATCCCATTCAGGGCATGGATGTTTGTGTGGTTTTTTCTGTTTTTGTGTACAGGTAGAGGCCTTGCGACGAGCTGATCACCCGCCCAAGGAGTCCTACCGTATGTCTAAGATCTAGTAAAACCGAAGTGAAACGTAGAATTTCATGGAGGTAGGCCTAGGCCCAAATGAGGGCTGTAGCGCCAATGAAAAGAAAGATGTCAGATTGTATGCTTCATACCATCTGACAAATATGTATCTATCTCGCGTGTTATAAGGACGAAACGCAAGTCCTGGAATGTCCTATAAGGATGAAATTCTTTTCCTTAATCAGAGAAAATGCATAGATTTTCTACAGTTTGTTCGATGGTTCGGATTTTGTTTAACGACACTGTATCACCAGAAGCGCCTATTTAGGGTCGAACGATATGATAGTCGCCTTCGGTGAACTTCACAGAATTCGGTGAACTGATCGATGGCCTATTTTACGACGTTGTTCCTGGCATTCGCTTGGGAGGACCAAGGAACACCATAGAAGCCCCTCTCTCACTGAAATACGTTCGTCAAAATGCATATGGATGATAAACACACGTAAAATACAACAAAGTTCAGTAGCTTAACCCTCTGAGACATAACGGTTACCACATGTAACACCTTATTTAACATTAACAGTGGTTACTATTAGTACATTCATGTTTTTCATCCGATTATCATAAGAGACATTCCTTATTTCGGTTATTCTCTGGAATGTGACGCCGTGTAGCCCCTACCAACGTTTCGGAGAATCCCCTGCCTTTATCTTCAGGGTAGCAATTTAAAGTAAAGAGAAGTAGGCCTTAACGAAGGGGGCAGGAACAGGTTCTTCCTGGATGTTGATAAAAACCAAAATGCATGACGTCACACCATGGAAGACAGCAATCTTTACAGTCACGGGCGTAATAACCTGAAATGTTAATGATTTCAATACGCATTATTCTTCTTCTTCTTCTTCTATTCCTGTTGCTCCCATTAGAAGCATAGGGCATCCGTGAAAAGCTTCGGCTCACTTCAGTTTCTTATTCTAAGACCGTCGGTAGGATCCCTTGGACGGGAGATCAGCCAGTCACAAGGTTGCTACCTACACAGGACAACAGAAACACAGAATAAACACAGACAGACATCCATGCCGTAAGTGGGATTCGCACACATGATCCCAGTGTTCGAGCGGGCGAAGACATTTCATGCCTTAAACCGTGCGGCCGGCCACTGTGAGCGGCACTAAGCAGCATTAACCCGGGGGGAGGCCGCGCCATAGCTCAAGCGGTTAGTAGCTGGGTTCGATCCCGGGTCTGGTCAAGTGGGATTTGTGGTGGACGAAGTGGAGCTGGGGCAGGTTTTCTCCGAGTACTTCAGTTTCCCCTGCCAATCTTCATTCCACCAATTGCTCCACAATCACCCTCACCTATCATCTGGGGCTGATACAATAGGCCAGAAGTGGCCGCAAAACAAGGGACTTAGGCCCAATCCACTAGCAATAAAAAAAACGGGAGGAGATTAATGTTGAAAGCGAACGAACCAGACACAGTCTCGGCTGATAAGTTTCTCCGTAATAGTGTTAACGCTAATGTCGTTATCCTGTGCCTGTCAGATGTTATCGATAGCATGTCGAGTGCTCATTACACATTACATATGTCTCATGTCTGGTATCGAGAGTGCTAATCACTTCTTACTGAAGTCTTTACCCTAGGCCGGCCGGCACATGCACGCACATTTTCTCTGTGTCAGGAGGCAAGAATTCCCACTTATACCTGCTTAAGAATTGAATAATCTTCTAAAATCCGTGGTGCAATTAACATTATAAACTTTTCAATGTGATGAAACCCTTAACTACGTAGGAAACTTTTAAAACGAATTATTGGCAGGACAAAACTAGTACCATAACAGGTCTACTTGTGTCCATTTCTAATGCGACAGAAACTTTTATTTTAAAATGTCATTACAATTACATTTATATTTACTAAAATTTCATTAAAATCATATTTTATTTTGCTGTGATTTTAATGACATTTCAGTTAATTTAAATGCAATTTTAATGGTAAAGCTGAAGTTGTCCCTGTACTTAACTAATTAAGCATTACGTCTTTAAGGTGTATTCGGGGGTGGATATAGGGGTCCACATTTTCTTGACCGGGGCACTAGTCCAAAGTGAGTGGTCGGTCTCACGCCCCGGCGGCTTTAGCCCCCGGGAAAGAGATTCGTATTTTAATGACATATTAAAATAAAAGTTTATATTTCATTATAGACGAAACAAAAGGAAGAATAATATGTCAATGCAACAGGATGCATAACACCATAAATTGTGTTAATTTAAAAAGAGTGCGGAAAAAAGGGAGATGTAAATATTGGCTACTCCTCCGAAACGTGGGTAAAGTTATACCAAAGTACATGGCATCGCATCACAGAAGCTATTATTCACCGGACACAACCGCCGTAACAACCGTAAGCGGTTTGAGATCTGAAGCGCACAGACTTAACGCGTCGTGACGTCCCCATCACACGTTCACTTCATGTACACCCTCCCAATGTTAGATCACAATTTTACTATACCGCAGCACTTCGAAAGTGATATACGAATTAATTCTGATCACGTGCAATAAAATCCCGGCTCGCTATTCAAGTTTCGTACCTTTTCGCTTCCTAAAGCGTCATCCTCTCTCACAAATTCCCCTACCAGAAGGAAGAGTGAACACTGCCTGGGAACTTCCAAAGCCGGAGATTAAGAAAAGATGTTTCTTGCCCCCTTAAATGTAGAGTATCTCACTACTACTACTCCTACTACTACTATTGCCCTTACTTTCGCTTTTCTCTCTCTCTCTCTCTGCAAATACTGTGTCCTCAATCTTTGGTACTATGTACGATGTGTACAGCACTAAAACACTGTGACATGAGGCCCGAAAGCCGGAAGAGTGAAATCAGAGGAGATGTCCATAGGTAGACAACTGCTCTGTAAACATATTCCCGCGGCAATGAATACGTAAGCAACACTCGAATAGCTTCCGTTTCTATGCAACGGCGTTGTAAACCAGCTTTGTCTACAACAGAGAGGCTGTGCTTTCTTCGTGGTCCTTGCAAAGTGGTTATAAAGAAGCGTTTACTTAAGAAGAGTTTAGTTGAGTTTCGAGACGCCAGTCTGCCCTGATATGAGGCTGGCAGCAGCTGGAGATAGAATTGAGAGAGTGGACAGCTGAATGAGATGAAATGGCAAGAACGGAATTAGGCTGTGAAAACAGGACTTCATGTGTGAGTTAAAGTTGACAGCGGGACTGTTATGAAATCCGTTGCCAGGATACGACTAGTGAAGACTGAGAACCCTATTGCGTGTGTAAAGATGACCCACAAAGTGTGTAAATCAGCGATAACGCTGTATTGCCTGTAGTTCAGAACTGTGTATAAAGTGTCAATAAATCCAATCCAATCCAAAACCAACTTACAAGTCACGCACCCCCGTCTACACGTGACAATACTTACGTACATGTAAGGAACTTTTTACTGAATTCAGATCAATAAGCGAAATATTTTCAAACGTTACTGCAAACTAGGAAATTCCCATATTTATTTATTTGCCGCACTGCTCGCTAGAAGTCAGGTCCTGCGCCTGACCATCTCAACAGGTTCTCTTGGTTTCCTCTGTCTTCATGCAAATGCTGAGATGGTTCTCAAGTTCTGCGTTGCTACCGCCTGCGTCTCCTGTAGCCCTCCAGATTTAAATACATCAAAACCATTTGGTGTAAAGGCTACAAAATTATTTCTTTTTCGAAATTATATAATTCGATATTAATTCAGATAATTAAAATCCCACGGCCCCTGTCTCAAGCCACAACTTCATATCGTCACTCAGGAAGATGAACGAGCAAAGCCTGGCAAATTTCTAACAAAAAGACACTCTTCTGTAAGCACAATACACCACTGTAGGTCGCGGTTCAAGGGACGAGAAGGCCTACCCTTCATACATTCATACTCTTCCTGTCCCCCCAAAATTACCCCTCACTTCTGTTTCATTTCTTTTCACCTGCTCTTCTGCCATTTGTAATTTCTACCCTCCCCCCCATCTCTCTGTGTCTTCAGGGTTCAGGAGGTTAATGTAAGACTTGGAGGTAAAGTAAAGTAAGACAACAGACTAACCTGAATAGAGAGGGCTGGCGAGGATGATGGAGTCGGTGAGTCCATGGCGTCCAGTCGGGCTGGTAGGGACACGGAGTTCCGTCGTTGAGAGACTCCGAACGTTTCTGGAGGCGGTTTCAGTAAATGCAGCTGGATAGATGGCGGTGGTAACTTCGTTTCATCTTGTGGGGGCGGCGAGGGGGAGGAGGAGGCGAGTGGTTCCGTCAGAGCTTCTTCTCCACTGTCGCTGTCAGCCCAGTCCATAGCCTCGAACCCAACAGACACCGCCTGCTGTTGACATCGCCTTCGTTATATGCGTATGTTACGACAGTAACTGCACACGAAACGACGTACACATATTTGTAAAGCAGGCCACTGATACTTTGAAAAATGAAATTCGTCTAAAATAGTTGAAATTTAAATAGGAATATTAGACAGTTCCCACGCTTGGCTACGGTTTCCACAGATGTCCCCCCCTCCCGTTGATCCTCATCATAGCCTTTTAAATCCCTGAAATAAGGTTTTCATTAAATATGCATGATACGTAAGTTTTTACACAAAGATTTAGTCTGTAATACCGACTGAAGCATAGGTATCGCCCACTGGAGGTTATTACTGACATCATCCGATCCTGTTATGAACTACTACTACCAGTAATGAATATTTCTGGATGATACACATACTAGTGGTCAACATTGAACCGTATGATACCATATTCAGGCGAGGGTAAGTACGTGTTCTTCGCCCGATAAATTTGTTTCTGTTCTCAATATCACGATAAAGGTAACGCCTGGATATATCGCAAGCTTATTATATGTAAGTGATTCTCCTGTAAGATAATTTCGAAAGGGTGTCTCTTGAAGTCACGGATATATCCGTCTGAAATATAAAGAGTGGTTTTTAATTTGTTAACCGGTTCCAGGGCTCTAAGTTTCATGGCAAAAGGGGCGCCGTTCGCCCCGAGGCGCATACGAATTTTGCCGATTAATCTGTATGCCTGACGGCTAATAACATTCGGAATGAAGCAGTTAAAATTTACAGATCACAGGTGGTAGATATCATTCGAAATTAACTGTTTCAATAAAAACGAAGGTACAACAGGCATTTCGAGCCCGCAATTCCCGGCAGTACTGCAATACGGGGCCAACCAGTGACAGAGGAGCAAGCCCCTAGCACTCCGGTATTTTCCAAAAAATCAGTTTAATATTCTGGTCCTGCGATGTAGGACGTATCAGATATTAAGCTGATAAGAACATATTTACTTTATACAACAAATGTTTGAAGATATAATTGTTATTCAGATACAATACTTGTAGAGGATAGCTTTAGGCTATGCCTCTATGAAATGAGCATAATTGCCAATACGATGAAATAGTTGTGGAGGGGGACCTCGTGAATCAGAAAGTTTTAGAAAAGCAGAAAGGATAACGAAAAAGAAAGACAGAAACACCAGTCTCTTATCGTTCGGTTTTCTTCATTTTGCCACCGTCCCATCAACTGCTTCACATACACATCCAAACTCAGCGAATCACATCAGTGCACATGAGGCGTCTCGTCAGACGGCAGTAAGTTACACGCTCAACGGCTTCTGATTGCGAGCAGTGGAGTACTCGCTATGGAGCTCCGTGAGAGAGTATTTCAGGCGGTGTAAGGGTAAGGTGTACGAAGTGGCGAGCGCGACGACACCACCCAACCACTTTCTGCGTAACGGAGACTTTACGCGTTTTGCGGAGTGGAGATTCATATACCGCGGCGACTGGACTGCGTGCCCCTTAACGGCTCCCACCGCTTTGGACGTGGCGACAAACGGTGCCGCCGAAGATCTGGACATGACAACGAGACTACTACCACACGTTCTCAACCGTTGCAAAACACATCTCGCTACCGTTACATGTCGGCATAACGCCTTGCTTGACCGCCTTGTGAAGGCCCTCGTGCCGCGTGAGGGAACAACAGTCCGGGTAAACCAGTGTGCCTCAGGCATGAACGACGGACTGCGACGTGACCTTCTCATCGTAAATGGAGTGGATAAGTCCGCAGCAACCATCGATGTCGCCACAACGTTCCAAAACCGGTTCGCTGCTTTCGAGGCTGCAAGGACTGAGAAGAAGACGAAGTATGGTCACATAGCTGATCACTAACGACGCCAGGGATACGACGTCTTTCTTGACGCCTTCACTGTTGGAGCCCTGGGAGAATGGGATCAGGCTAATGAACGTATATATTTTTTTTTCATTGGCACCACAGCTCCAGTGGGCCTAGGCCTACCTCCATGAACCGTTCACTTCGGTTTTTCTAGATATTACACATTCGGTAGGACCCCTTGGGCGGGTGATCAGCTCGTCGCAAGGCCTCTACCTGCAAACACAGAAAAACGCACACACACAAACTAAACATCCACGCCCTGTGTAGGATTCGAACCCACGATCCCAGTTTCCAAGAGAGCGAAGACAGTACAAGCCTTAGACCGCTCGGCTACCGTGACCGGCGAACGTATAATTAGCCTCCTCGAATTTGGACAACATTACTGCCGTCTGATGAGAGGAATCATGTGCACTGACGTGATTCCCTGGAACCGGGATGTCTACGTGGAACACCTGACGGCAGGCGGCAGCACGAGGAATAGTGAAAGGTGTTTTTGTCTTTCAATTTCGTTATCTTCTTCTCTTGCTCTTCTGAAACTTCCTGACTCAGAAGGGGGGCTAGCTTATGGTGCCCCTCCAAAACTATCTCACAGTGTATCAATTATTCTCATTTCATAGAGGCATAGCATAGTGATATCCTCTATAACTATTGTACGTGAATAATATTTGTATTTTCAAATATTTTTTAATAAAGTTAAATCTGTTCTTATCAACTTAATGGCTGATAAGAACTGATAGAACCTTTTGATCTTAGCCAAAAGGCCGGGAAGCGATACCGACGTCTGGCGCCGCGACGTCTAAAAACATGCAAAGATTTCTTCTTTCCATGAGCACTAAATGGCTAAATTATCTTCACTTTTCCTTGTCATTCTTTGTATCGCATTCCGTCAGGACCTGGGACTTTGTTGAGCAACGGCGCAGACGCTTCTATAATTCCTGGGCCGTGAAGTCGGTCTCGAACGAGTTCCGGTCGTTGCAGGCAGGCGTCTAGTATTCCGGCACATCAGTTGGCATCGTCTGTTGTGGGGGATCTTAAGTGCAGCTGACCCGGTAGAAGTGTTTGTGCAGTTCCTCTGCCGGTATCTCACAGAATGGTAATTCGGCTTCAGTTATTTCGCGAAAGGCGCGTGGCCGACATCAGCGGTAGAGTTTCTGTAGTTATTAAGCTGATAAGAACAGATTACAAAATTTTATTAGAGAATATTTGAAAATACAAATATTATTCTCATACAATCCTCTATAACAATTTTATGTGAATAATACATGTATTTTCAAATATTCTCAAATAACATTTTTAAATCTGTTCTTATCAGCTTAATATCTCCAGAAACAGTGTTCGTTGAGTTCCTCTGCCGGAATCTCACAGAATGGTTATTCGGCCTAAGTTATTAAGCGAAAGGCCCGTGGACGACATGGGCGGTAAAGTTCCTGTAGATATTAAGCTGATAAGAACAGATAAAATTTTATTAGCCAGTTTTTAAAAGAATACATATAGTAGTTACATGAAATGTTTATGGAGTATTACACTACGTTGTGCCTGCATGTATTGAGCATAATTATTACACAATGAAACAGTTTTGGAGAGGGACCACAAGCTGGCCCCCTCTCAGACAGTAAGTTTTTTGTTTTTTTTTAAATATGCAAGCAAAAGGCAAAAAGTTTATAGCACACACAAAAAAAAACAACCACAAACAATTAGAGAGAAAAAAATAAAATAAGTAGAATAAAATAAAAGAAAATCAATAGCGGGTTAAAAACACTGAGACACCAGTCTCTGTCACTCGTGTTGCCGCTGTCCCGTCAGACGTTCCACATATATATCCCGGCTCCAGCGAATCACATCAGTGCACATGAGGCGTCTCATCAGACGGCAGTAATGTTGCCCAAGTTTAAGGAGGCTGATTATGCGTTTATTAGCCGGGTCCCATCCCCCAAGGGCTCCAACGATGAAGGCGTCGACACATACGTCGTATCCTTGGGTCCGGTAGTGATCAGCTATGTGGCCGTACTTCGCCCTCTTCTCATTCCTTGCAGCCTCGAAAGCAGCGTACCGATTTTCAAACGGTGTCGCGACATCGATGATGACTGCGGACTTTTCCGTCCCGTTTACGATGAGAAGATCAGGTCGAAGTCCGTCGTCCATGCCTGGGACACACTGGTTTACTCGGACTGTAGTCCCCTCATGCGGCACGAGGGCCTTCAAAAGGCGGCCAAGCACGGCGTTATGTCGAGGTGTAACGGTAGCAAGGTGTGTTTTGCAGTGGTTGAGAACGTGTGGCAGCGTCTCGTTCTCATGTCCACATCTGCGACACCGTTTGTCGCCATGTCCAAAGCGGCGGGCACCATTAAGGGGCACACAGTCCAGTCGCGCGCGGTGTATGAATCTCCATTCCGCAAAACGCGTGAAGTCCCCGTTACGCATGAAGTGGTTGGGCGGGGTCGCCGCGCTCGTCACTTCATACACCTTGCCCTGGTCCGGCTTCTTTAGCAGTCGCCGCCTAAAATACTCTCTGATGGAGCATCGTAGCGAGTACTCAACCTCACTTGCTCGCAGTCTGAATCCGTTGAGCTGTAGCTGTGGCTCCTCTGTTGCTGTCAGGGACCACTCTACATTTATCTTGCTTCGGATTCTTCTCGTTGCTAATCGAAGGCGGGTCCAGATGTTAGTAACGTCGATGCTCTCACTGGCGAAAGCCCCGTCCATCCGGCCATTGAGATAATCCACTAGATCGCTTGGTTGGGCAAGAGTCCGAATTCTCTTCTCCACAACGGCTTGAAGGATTGTCTGGGACAATTTTTCCACGGTGTTTGACTGGAGTAAACGTCCTCCGTGTACCAACTGACGAACATCCGCAAGCAGAGCCATCGGCAAAAGGTTGACACCTCCCATCCGATAGCCCAGGTACAGGGGTTCGACCCCAGCGCGCTGAGGGAGGTTCAACCATCTTTTCCCCGCAGCCTTGAGCCTCTTGTCAAAGTCACTCAGCGACTTCTTCCGGACAATTCCGTTATTGAGGTGGAATGAGAGACACGGGAGTATAAAAGTATTGACAGCGTCAAATTTTTCCATGGGGCAAGGAGCGACTCGTCCACCTTGTTCAAGATTTCAGTCATCTTAGCGAGCACCTGCTCTGCTGATCGCGCTACGTGGTAGCCAGATGGGACTCCCAGGTGCTCATTGAAGTCGTCCTCAGCTAGGGTTGTGAGTGTATCGCCCTGAATGTGGAATTTGGTTGGGACGACTCTCTTCTTCTTGCCCTCAATGTGGAGTGTTGCACATTTGCTGACATTGAACCGGAGTCCTCCCCAACTAGCCACTTTTTCAGTTACATCGATAAGCCTTTGCAGATCGTCTGGTGTCTGTGCAACCAGGGCTAGATCGTCCGCGTACGCTAGCGAGTGTGTGGTTTCTTGATGGAGTTGATATCCTTTGCCGGTAAGAGAAACTGCGCGCAGTAATGGCTCGATGGCGAGGTTGAAGATAATAGGGCTTAGTGGGCATCCCTGCTTGACTCCGGCCTTGATGGTAATTTCAGCTGTGGTCCCGTGTTGCTGCGGATCGTCGTCGTGTTGCTGTCGTACAGGAGACGGATAGTTTCGATGGTGTCATCGTCGAGGCCGGCCCATCGGAGTGCGGTGAAAATGGTGTTGTGTGGTACCGATCCAAACGCGTTACTTAGGTCCAACCAGGCGATGCAGCATTCTTTCCTGCTCTTCCGCGCGACCACGACGACTGACTGGAGGACAAAGTTGTGTTCAGCGCATCCGTCTACTGGCCTAAACCCTTTCTGGCATGGACTGATGGGTTGGTTCCGGGCTGACCAGCTGCCCAGTCTTTCGGCCAGCACCGACGCGTAGATTTTCGCTAGCGTGTTGCTCAATGCAATTGGTCGCCAGTTGGACACGTTGTCCCTGTCTCCCTTTTTGTGGATCAGTAAAGTTGATGACGTCGTCCACGTTTGAGGGATTGCTCGCAGACGCTTCACACGGTTGAAAATTGCCGAGAGAACATGGCCACCTTCGTCGAACTTCTTCCAGACTGCGTATCGGATTCCGTCAGGGCCTGGGGCTGTGTTGGGACAGCGGCGCAGACGCTTCCATACTTCCTCGGCCGTGAAGTCAGCATCGAACAGGTTCCGGTCGTTGTAGGCGGGCGCCTCGTATTCCGGCACTTCAGTCGGCATCGTTTGTTGTGTTGGATCTTCAGCGCCGTATACCCGGGAGAAGTGTTCGTTGAGGTCCTCTGCCGGAATATCACAGAACGGTGATACCGCCTCAGTCACTTCGCGGAAGGCGCGTGGCCGACATCGGCGGTAGAGTTTCTGTATCCGTGAGGCCTCGTTCGCATCGTATGTTTGTCGGCGTTGGCGCCTGCGAGGTGGATTGGTTCTTCCTTGGCGGGACGGCCTGGTTCTCGTTTGGCGGGTTTGTCCTATCCCGTGACTTGTCTTGGCTTCTTCCCCATACCAAAGTAAGTACTCTTCCAGTTCGGCTATATTCTGGGAGCTGTTAAAGCGCCGAACCCATTCCTGTTGTGTTTCTGATGCGTGTTCAGGCGGCGCGGTCTCATCGGTATGGTTAGTTTCCGCAGGCGCACTTTCCAACACGGTGGGGAAATTAGCGTTGTCGGTTTCTATGACTGGTCCGTCATTGTCGCTTATTTGTCTCAGTAGTCCGTTGGGGACATTGCCGCTTCCGACTACATCCTCTTCAAGGACCCGGCAGTCTGTTGAGTCTGATGGCATATAGCAAAGGATGGATGACTCCGGGGCTTGGTTCCGTTCGGTGTTAGGGTCTATGTGTTCCGTCCGGGATGCTGGGGAAGGTGCTACAGTTGCTGGTGTAGGGGGGCTCGTTGTCCGGTTGCTGGGGTTGGGACCCGTACGTAATCGAGTGCTCACAGGAATCGGTAGGAGGCGGGGCCACGAGATCGGTGGTAGGTGTCTGATCCAGGGAGATGGCCGGGATGAGCGTTGGGACTGGTCGCGGCATTCGGCTTCGTCGCACCGGAGG
>NW_019731598.1:450977-452569 GCF_002891405.2 Cryptotermes secundus
AGTACGGCGGCATTCGCGCAGCCGGCCGATTTCTAATGGTGTTTGCATTGTTTAAGGGTATCGAACACGACGTCA
This sequence comes from Cryptotermes secundus, assembly GCF_002891405.2. NCBI lineage: Eukaryota > Metazoa > Arthropoda > Insecta > Blattodea > Kalotermitidae > Cryptotermes > Cryptotermes secundus. Next base: position 451,053 of record NW_019731598.1, read on the forward strand.
CACCCGTGACATTTGAAGGCAAGCTAAGGCAGGTTCTATCGGCGGACGTGTTTAGATAGGTGTCCGTGCCGTTTGTATACCTTTGGGATCGGAGCGTAGATTCGGCTAGTGGGACGTCGATTTCGTAGAAGGAGGTGCCTATCTCATCCGGTTCCTGGGCCGGCAGCACGTCAGACCGGTCTCCATTCTCGCCCTGATGGCTCAGCGTTTGCTCCACCGTTCCTTCACTTGAGTTTGTTTCCTGCCCCATCGCTATCGGTAGTCAGCAGCTAACCTGTTCCACAGGTATTATCCATGGCCCCTTGTAAAAACCTTCCACAATTGCTGTCTCCCAGTTAGCACTCTGCGCCCACTGTCAATGATCGGTTTCGCGGGCCACCACGGCGATACAGGTCAGCGTTAATTCTCACAGAGCTCACTGCGTACACCGTACCCGTGGTCCGAGAGGTAGCGTCTCTGGTCCGCATTTATTTCACCGATAACTATGGCGGCACTATGGTCAATGTTTAGCGATCTGAATGAGTAGTTCCACGGTTGAACACTGCGCTTGATTCCACGGATAACGTACACCGTCACGGCTATCACCGATTTCTTAACGCGAACACGGTACTCCGCGATCCGAGGAGTAGCGTTTCTGGTCAACGATTGTTTCACCGATAGCTATGGTGACACGTGAACCATGTACAGCGACACGGTTAGCTAGTACCACAGATGATCACTGTACCGACCTCCGCGGATAACTATTTTCGCTGTAGCCAGCGTACCGCATACTTCGCGTACCGTGAATAAATAATTTCACAGAGCACTATGGTAGCACTGGTCCCTGTCCTTATGTACATTGCTAACACTTTTCACTGTGACCAACTTACCGCATACGTCGTATACCGAAATCTAGTACGTTATTCCTCAGGACAGTAATTAGTTTCACACAACACTATTGTAGCACTGGTTTTATTCCACAGTTCCACCGTTAAACACTGCTACAAAGTCCACGGTTAAATATTATCAACTAGGGGTAACACCTACTGTCAGCGATGAATTTTCCAAGTAGCCACGGTGGCACTAGTCGATTTTCATTTCCACGGAAGGCTAGTCCCATGTGCACCCTACCAATTATCACAGTTAACTTACCACATGCACAGAATTCCGTGCTCCAAAAGTAGCAACTCTGATCGCGGTCACGAAGTCCACGGTTAACACCACACATGATGTATTCGCTGGTTTCTTTTCGCGGGACTGTTTACACTAACAAAAATTGCGGGGAGCACTACAATATATATATATTTATATATACATATACAAACACTTTTTTCTTCTTTCGCTTCATATAACAAAAGCTTAACAGCATTAAGCTGATAAGAACAAATACTACACTTTAATCTCAGCCAGAAGACTGAGAAGCGATGACGTCTGGCGTCGCGACGCCTAAAAATATGCCACGACTTCTCCTTTCCACAAGCGCTAAGTAGAGAATAAATAATCTTCACTTTTCTTTGTCATTCTGCCCTCATACGTAT
>NW_019731599.1:0-17898 GCF_002891405.2 Cryptotermes secundus
CTATCATGATACAGCAAATTTATTAATCAAAACTTCCATCCCCTTAATTTCTAGTATGAATAGGCTGATATAATTTAACTTACAGGAGATTTCTGAAGCCCCTCATTTGAGCGCCAAAGTAATGTCGCGCCACAAAGATGTATGAGTGTACCATCCTGAAGAACATTTGTTTCACCTTCAACCTGAAACACACATAAACACTCACTGTTCAAGAGTTTCCAGGCTCTTGACACATTCTACCCGTCTTCAACTCATGCAGTATGCACATAGAATTAAAATCATAACAGGAATCAATAATAATAATATTGTTACAGCAAAAAAGCTTGTGGAACCTCCTACAAAGACATTCATTCATCCCTGAACCTTATGGCAGGTGGAAAGAGTTTACATCTTCGCCCAGTAAGGGGACATGAACTGCCAACTTCATCCCCTGAGAAATACCCTAACATAATATTGGGTGGATCCAAAAAACCAATCAAAACGTAATGTAACTGATAAAAAGACTGGAAAAATATAGACTGTGCATTTAACATGCATGTTCAACAGAAGAAATTATAAATGACATGACAAAATTCATGTTCAAGTATTTTAAGCATTTATTCAGACACTCAAAACGTATTTATGCTCTTAAACATAAAGGAAATAAGCTATCCCCTGTAACAGGCTGTGGAGGTCCATAGGGTTGTGAAACTTCAACGCTCCCACATTTTCTAGAGAATCAGCTCACATATGGCGATGAGGTTTTCAGTTTTATGTGCTGGCCACCATTTAACCCCCTTCCCCTCAATACCGCCCCCAGGTAGGTTCCAGGTACTGTTAGAAGCTTAGTTGACCAGGGTCCTAGTGTGGCTGGAAGCATTACATCAACTGAAAAATCCAGTGATCTCATTGGGTATTGAACCCATGACCTTCAGATTTGTAGCACAGTGCCTCAACCAACTATGCTACCACATGCCCCAAAGTAAAAACCTATTTTAATGCAGACCTATAAATTCAGATGGGGGAAAAATTAATTTAATTATTATGCCTATCAAAAATAAGAGGCTTCGGTAAACTTTACATGTTTCTCGGTGTTTACTTCTACAGTTCATTTTACTTGCATTTTTTTTAATGATGCTGTCAACAGCAAAAACGATAGGCTGATTCTCAGATAAAGAATGAGGTATTATTCCCACATGTGGCTGGAGGAACTGAGGAAAAACATGGAAAATCTCTGTAAGATTGATCAGATGTTTCATATAGTGCTGTTGGTATAACAACTGGCTATAGGCTGGATGACTGAGGGGTTGGAGTTCGAGTCCCGGTAGGGTTTAGAATCTTCCCTTCTCTATTGTCATCCAGACCAGCTCTGGGACCCAACCAGCCTATCCAATGGGCACCAGGGACTCTGTCCCTGGGGGTAAAGCGGCGTGAAGCTGAACCTTTGCCTCCAACTAGTGCCAAGATCAAGAAAACGTGGATCTATACATGCACCCCTCCATACATCTTCATGGCATAGTGCTTACATAGTTAAGCACAGGGACAAATTTACCTTTTTACCTCTACAATAGGGTGCTGAGCAGAATATCCGAACCTGAGGAAGAGGAAACAGGAAGCAGAAATAAAGTGAAAAGTGATATGGTCAGAGTATGTAGAATGCATGTGAGAGGCAAAAAATAGGTGTAAAATTTGTGGGGAAAACAAGATGGAAAGAGACCCCTTGGGTGAACCTGGACGTAGGTGCACAACAATATTAGAATGAATCTTAAAGAAAATAACGGCAATTAAAATCGCGTGGGTTCACATTTTCGATTTCGGGGAAGAGTGGTAACACTCACTAGATGTCCTTTCTGGTGGGCCTCGCCAAGCTGTCGCATGGAGAAGACACCGCCTCCAACAGATACCTCGCGCCACAGGCCAGATTTTGCTTCTCCGCCACAGAAAGAGCCTTGTGGGTGCATGATGAGGACACCGTTTGTCGTCAGGCCGTCAATCTCTCCATTCTCCTGCCATTTCACTGCTTTCTCCTATAAAGAACATTTCAACGTTATGCAAACAACATGCACACATATACAGCTTTTCAGTCGGAGATGTAAGACAGTGCAATTCCACACCAGAATTCTCCCAGTCTTCTTTACTGGCCATTCTGGAATCCAAATTCACATTAATATATCCACTAAATCTCTGCACTGGAAACTCTCATATACACTTAATATTTTCACTGTGCATTCCATTTCTAAATTATCCTCTGTTATTACCATGACGTCTCCCAATTAGTCTCTTCCACTGATGTTTTTTCAATCATAATTTTGAGGGGATTAATTAGTTCTGTAGAAGGGGAGGCATTAGTGTTATGCGACTTATAAAATCTGGTCTCATGCAGTAGCTTACAAAACTTTGTAACAGAAAAAACTAGAATATGGTTGCAGTTGGAAAAGATATGAACACAAATGACACAGCACGCACGTGAACTACACTACTAATAATACGAACATAAAAGCAAGAGAAATAAACGACATCTCCCACCATCAGGAGGAAAAGAACATGACCCAATGTCAACTCATGATATTTTAACATAGTAACTAAATTTTTACATGAAATTTTAATACAATTTTAAATGCATTGGGAGGCAACTGTATGGAAAAGTGAACTTCATATTGCGTGCAGTGGAAAACCCCAGTCAGAATAACCAGCAACTACACTTAAAAGAAACGTCATCACAAGTAAATCTACACATCAAACACCACTGTGAGTGCCTAAGACAAACAACAATACCAATCGTGATAATAACAAAATGTATATAGAGAGCATTATTCATAGCTTAAGTGCATATTGATTAAAATATCTTATGTGACAGTGTTTCCTTATCATAGTGGTGTGCCTCTGAGGATGATTCTTTTGAATCGAAACATTTAAGGTGAGCGAGGATTGAAGTGTTGTGAACTTGTATGTCACATTAGACTGAACATTACCCACTCTGTAATTAATAGTGTGACGGACCAGAATGAGACAAATCAAATGAAGAATCTATTCACAAAGAACTTCCTCCTGCGATTACTGAATTCTTTAAATCATTTATCAACCAGCATTCTTAAACCACATTTCGAAAACTGGATATGTTTATGCCCTCTGGCAAAGGGATGGGAGATACATATTCCATCAGGTCTGTCAGATAGAGCTAACCTCAGTCACTGGACCAAAATGTCAAGTTTCTGAAATGTTGTGTTATTTAGAATACCAGACAATGAGCAAAGTCCAAAAACCCAGTATTCCTGAGTGTTATACACCATCGTCAGAAACCTCTAGAACTGACTCATAATTCCCCATGTTCTTAAATTACTTATTATTGTAGACAATTTTGAAAAATAGAATCACTGTTTCACACTCTGGACATAACTTATGCAAACTAAAATCACAACAGGCACACCTCTCCCTCCAAACTTTTTCGATCAGCATTCACTGTAACCATAACATAATGCACATGCGTGCACGCCTGCACACACAGCATCCTAGGGACCCTACACACACAGATCAACATTCCGCAGGGCAGTGGGTTTTCTCTTCAGCAATACACCCAGAAGACTGAGGAGACTGAGAAGCAACTTTCAAGGCATAACGATGGACATAGATAGCTTCATGTTACAGTTTCAGAGTAGGCCCTTAATGCAGGGAGGACAACATGAAAGTTAGATTGGCAGGCCCTCCACAAACTAGACAAGAAGTCAAACATCTGGGTGCTTGGTATAAATACACCCCTGCAGGTACCGCAGATACCAGCTCCAAAGTTGAATACTGACAAGTTATTTAAGTATGTACTGAAATATTAAGTGGTTAAGAAACCATGGAAAGCCCAGCGGTTCTCAACTGCACTACTGTTCCCAGGGTTTCACAACCAGAGGGCACTACAGGAACGCTCACAGTTCCCTGTCACAGACATTTCAACTGGTATAACACAACATAGCGACACAAAGAACTTTATAATTGGGCTGCCTACAGTTTCCCTGACAATAACCGTGAATCTGACCCCTCGAAAACCGTGCTGCTTCTTCACACCTCAGCATGCAGTCACAATATACTTGTAAGCATAATAAATGTCAGAGATGAACATTACTATGCGTTTAACAGCATTTGTATAAACATATCTGATTAGGAATTATGTGTAGCTTTCATTTCAGCTTCTAACAGAGGAAGAAATTTCTGCAGTGATATATTTTTGTACTTTTCATCAGCACTACCTATGTTATTAAATTTTCTGTTTATTTGTTTTCTAAGATTTTCCTTTGTCTTTTAGGGCTATCTTTTGCTTCATTAATCAAGATTATAGCTTAATCCAAATGACCTCTTCCTCCATTAGTCCAGATTAGCAAGGGCTTACTGTGAAGTTAATCATTCACGTGTGAATGCAGTTACAATACAAATCTGCATAATTTATTATGTTTCTACGAATTAATAAAAATGAAGTTACTCCTCTTTACACCTAACCCTTCAACTGCAAACATGTCAAGCAGCAAAGTAAGAACTTGCACTCACCCCAAGGAATATGTTGCGTGAAGAGTCGAAACCAGCCGCATAGATCTTTGCTACTCTCGGATGTGTGCGGTCACAGAGGATACGACATGCAAACCGTGATACTGTGCTCCGCAGCACCTTGCTCTTGCCCCTCTTGTCTTCTGGAATCGTGTCCATCACAACAAAGTCAATGGGAAACTCCGATGAACGACCGATCTGCAAGGATGAAAACAAAGCAAAAATAATGACATGTCAAGCGTGTGTGCCACATAACATGGATTCCATTGTCAGCAGGCGGTGTTTTCATGAAAATGGGATAAACAATGGCATTACCTCATACAAAGAGCACAACAGAGTAGTAAAGAGGCTGTAAATGTAAAGCCCTGTTACTTTTTGACCTCAGGACTAGATAGTAACAGATATTATCTTCACACTCCAGCCATCTTTATGTCCGGGGAAAAGCCACTGTGGTTATGAGACCAAAGATAAGGAACAGTATTTCAAAAAAGGTTATTACAGTTTTCTCCTATCTATGTTCACATTCACCATTCATGAACTTTCTCCCATTCTTCAACACTAAATAATCTCTGAAAATGAGTAAGATGTCAGTGTAAAAACCGGGTAGAATAAATCACAATTTCAAAAGAACACAATGTTTACAATAAATACATGTAAGTTAACAAATCTGGGCATAACATAAGAATTCTGGCATGCTGGCTTTGTTATTGCCCTTAAACAGCCTAAAAATTCTTCCAGTCTTGAAAACCGCAAGTTTTCAGCAAAAATTCACCTTGCAAAAAATGGGCATCTACATTTTATGTTTGAAACAATTTTCACTCCCATAAATATTTCACCGAGTTACACCTGAGATGAGCACACAAACATAAGTCGTTCTTCTTTTAACTGCTATCTGATAAACTGCAATGATGACTCTTATCTCCTGAAATCACTATAACAGCGTTCCTAAACCTATGTAATAACATTATTTCTATTACTTGACTTTCAACTACCTCTCCACCCAGAAATAAGATTTTAGATATGTTACTGTACTACTGCAGTTTCTCAGTATGGCAACATCACAGTTTTCTGCATCATGGGGTTTGCAAAGGATCAAGCCTTGCCTGAAACATGTCCGTCTCTTCATCGGGCGCGTACTCAACAATGACAGTTTGATCTCCAGACAATGTATAGGAGATAGAATGTTGTCCAGTGTCATGTATCGCCTGGAAACAGACAGATAACCTAATTAATTATTTATTGCTTCACTACAGTTACAACAGGAGAAATAAACAGTGCTGACAAGAATGGTAAAACTGTAGCAGAAGCAACCTTTCAAACCATGAGATAAATTCACGGTTTTGTAGCACAAAAAAATTTCAATTCCATTCATCAGTGAGAAATCAGTCCTGTTTACTGTGCTGGGTATGCTTGAAGTTCAGGACCTGCACTGTTTCGAATTACATATATAAAAAACTAATCGCTGCTGATGTATTTGTAAAATTGTGTAAAATACAAAGTATATACACATTTCACTCTACTGTATCACAACAGCATCCAGGGATGTCACAATTATCCCATCCACAGGCCTGGAATCTTAAATTAACCTTGGTATGAAATCAGAAGTAGTCAATCTCCATCACCCTCAAAACACATTGGCTAAATTACTTCATATTTTCTCCTCTAACAAGAGCTGCATCTGTTCTCGGTCCCACAAGAAAATATTTTCATACTGCAGCATACACTTCAGTTCTTCAGGCTTAACAGAGACTGGAATAACTGAATGATTCGTGAGTTACTTACCCTGTAGGTGGAAATGTTATTAAGCTATGAGAGCTTATAAATATGCCTACAATTTCATATAAAACTTCAAGTTGAAAACTGCACAGGCAGCACTAATATGAATGAGTGACGTCAAACGCTTTACGGGCAATGAAGTTTGGAATTTTTAACAAAACAAATCACAAAGGTACAGGCCTATAAATACCTACATATAACATGAGTTAGGTCCAGCCTACCTGTTCAGGTGGGTATTTAAATGACAGTGGGAGTCAAAACTTCATCCTGCAAATTACTGCTGTGACATGATTCATGTTAATACAATAAACCCTTGTTAATCTGGAGTACTGGGAGGAGAGGTCATCTGGATTAAGCAATAATCCAGATTAGTGAAGCAAGAGACAGCCCTAAATAACCAAAAAAAAAAAAAAACTTATAACACAAATAAATGGAAAATTTAATGATGGAAGTAGTGAAGATGAAAATATCATTGCAGAGCGTGCGTGCTCCTACATATAAAGGACAGCAAACCCTCACTAACCCAGTTACAGTTAATCAGATTCGAAAAATGGGAACATTTTGTTCACAGTTGATTACATACTTTAAAAGTGTTTCTCGACTGCCAGGCCGCAGCCCAGTATCAGGCCCTCATCTTATTAAAAAAAAATTACCCAGGCTGCAGTCTCACAAAGGTTGAGCACCACTGTTTTAAGACATATGGCATTTAGGAAGGCTGTTGTCTGTTGATCCAAAACTTGATAGTTTCTTCAGACCTGCATTATTACATTAAAAAACAAGACAACTTCCAAGTCTTCTATTGATGAATAAATGTATTATCCTTTTATAGTTTAGGCTCTACAGTGATATTTTTGTTATTTCTTTTCTTCAGCACTACTTATATCATATAATTTTCCATTTATTTGCATTCTAAGCTTTTCTTTGTCTTTCAGGGTACCTTCTGCTTCAGCAAACTGAATTATCACTTAATGTAAATGACCTCTTCCACCGCATTACTCCATTCAAGTGAGGGTTTACTGTATTTCATCAGTTCCACCACATTTACTGACTGTATCTGTTTCCCACCATGACATATACGAGTACTCACTTCATGTAAAGCAAAAGAAAAAAGTATAGGTATCCCTTTACTTTGCTTTACTTTACTTGAAGGTATCTCTGTAACAGGCCGTGGAGGTCCATAGGGTAGTGAGATGTTGAGGTTCCCACATTTTCTAGACAATCGACTCATAGATGGTGGCAAGGCCGTCAGCCCTACGCACCGGCCACCCTTTAACCCCAAGAACATTTTAAGAATATTCTTGGTACTCATTTCTGTTACAGGGTGAGTAGACCCCAGGGCCATAGTGCGGCTGCAAGGATTAGGTCAACTGGAAAAAATCAAATGACCTCATCGGGACTTGAACCCATGACCTTCCGGCTTGTAGCATAGTGCCTCAACCAACTATGCTACCGCATGCCCCACTCACTTCATGTGTTGAATGAAAACCGGTGTTTTAAGACATACACCAACATACGAGTATGTGTATTCATAACCAACTGTGGCCTGTGGTAGCTCAGCTGGTCACTGGATTTAATGCTATATCAACAAACAGTGTTAGAAGCAATCATCCGTAAAGGCAAGATGATTTTAATTGAAATATTCTGATCTTCCATGGCTGCATAAAAAGAAAACGCTGTGGCCTGTAGTCCACAAGTGAACTATACTGACTGAGCAACTGCAGCTGGTCAGCAAAGTTAGTGCCAACTTTGCAAAGAGAAGGTGCCACGTGGTCAGTGGAATGGATCCCCCATGGCCATTAATCTCGGTTTTCTACACCAGCTTTGTCTGCGTACAGGACAAAAAGTTGATGGCAGGTTGAAACAGTGATAATTACCAGATAATCTATTGAACACATACAGAAGTTTGAAATGGCCTCGACTCAAAGTTAGAGTCTGTCTGAATTCGATCACAGACCAGGTACTTAGTCAAACGTACCTGGGAGGAGTGTGGTCTCTCAACAACATAGTGTTTTGACCGCTTTACTCCATTGGCTGATGATCTCCTGTACAGCACATACTTGCTCCTCCTTCGACCACGGTCACCAGGAGGCAGGAATCCATTGTAACTGGAACATTCAAGTCAGCACAATGAAGGTACCAAAGCAGTTTGCAAATGGTACCATACGTCCTCGTTTTCTGCACACTCAGTGAGAATGGTTATCTGCTGGTATTATTTTTATCGTTAAATCAACTACGAACAAGCTTGTACAACAAATATACATGCGATCGTAATACATTCAAATTATATGAGCATTAAAAATTAAGTTGCGAACTTTAAAAGCCCTTTTCATGGGGCACCGACATTTGTTTCGTTTGAGGGTATGCGAAACATAAGGAGATTGAGTATCGTCGCTCTAAATTAAAGAGTACTGTAAAGTTCTATCTTCTGGGATATAAATTTGTGTAGTCTGTTAAATATCAACTGATGTTTCGTAGGAAAATGTCGCCATCATCATCAGGATATAAGAATGGGCCAAACAAGACACTAGCATGAAACACGCTGCAAGAAGGACTGCTACTAAACGGCATCACATCCCAGGAGATACACCTCTTCTTAACCACAGCTCCGAGAATCTAAAATTTTGCATGAATGAGTGCTATAATTTTGCCTGTGGTTCTCTATGGGTATGAAACTTGGTCTCTGACATTAAGGGCAGAACACAGAATGAGGGTGTTTGAGCAGGGTGCTGAGGAGAATATTTGGACCAAAGAGAGATGAAGCGATGGGAGATTTGAGAAAACTGCATAAGGAGGAGCTTCATAACTTGTACTCTTCACCAAATATAATTAGAATGATCAAGTCAAGTAGGATGAGATGGGCAGGACATGTGGCACAAATGGAAGGCCAAGGCATATGTGGGTGGACAATATTACAATGGATCTTAAGGAGAAATGATGGGATGGGATGGGATGATAATAAAGTAAAGGTATCCCTGTAACATGCCGTGAAGGCCCATAGGGTTGTGACCTTGAGGTCCCCACATTTTTCTAGACAATCTGCTCAAAATGGCAGTAAGGTTGTCAGCCTTACGCGCAGGCCGCCCTTTACCCCCAAGAACATTCCAAGAGTATTCCTGCTACTCATTTCTGTTAGAGGCTAAGTCGATCCCAGGGCCATAGTGTGGCTGGAAGGATTACATCAACTGAAAAAAAAATCCAATTACCTCATCGGGACTTGAACCCGCGACCTTCCGACTTGTAGCATAGTGCCTCAACCAACTACGGGATCGATCTGGCTTAGGATAGGGACCAATGGAGAGCTCTTGTGAACACGGTGATGAACCTTCGGGTTCTATAAAATGCTGGGAAGATTTTGAGTAGTTGCACAACTGGCGGCTTCTCAAGAAGGGCTCAGCTGCATGAAGTTAGTTACCACTTATCCTGGTAGTTTTGGCTGCAATCGCCTTAAGATTCTCATGTTATCCGGCTCCCTAGTCCATCTAATGGGATTCGTTTAACTACCCTTAATTACATTTATGGAAGTACATCTCCAATTGGTGCCCATCCCTTTCTATACTAACCCAAATAACCATGAAGGGATGGGTGAAAGAAAGTTAAGTGGTTCAGCTACAGTACTTCACATACTGCAGTCTTCTGGGTTCTAATCCTGTGTTTCGTTCAATACTACACAGCGTTACAAACACTTCGATGTAAATTCGTAAATTGTGCTTATTGCAACGTTTGAAATATGAACACGCCAAATAGCGAAAGGCCCAAGCCGTGATGGATAAAACGCTTCATAAAAAACAAAGGGCGGTATCTCCAAGGGATACGTCTGTGTGCGATGTTCCTGAGTGCAGTGGATGTAAAATATCCATCGACCCCAAGGAAACATACGAAAGTGTGAAAAGCTGGCATTTAAAAGAGTATCAAACGAACCCTGGCTTAATGATTTCTTCCCCCCCCCATGGCTCTACAACCCCAGTGGGCCTAGGCCTATCTCCATGAACTTCTCCGTTCACTTCGGCTTTTCTAGATCTTACACATTCGGTAGGACTCCTTGGGCGGGTGATCAGCTCGTCGCAAGGCCTCTACCTTTACACAAACACAGTAAAACGCACACACACAAACTAAACATCCATGCCCTGAGTGGAATTCGAACCCACGATCCCGGTTTCCAAGTGAGCGAAGACAGTACATGTCTTAGACCGCTCGGCTACCGTGACCGGCGGCTTACTGATTTGCAGGGCCCGGATTTTGATGACATGTCATCTTTTTTTCCCTGTATCCTATACGATGCTCTTAAATATATAAATCTCGGATATGAGCTGCTGGTTACAAAAATGTAAATTTTATAGGTAATTTTGGGTAAATTTTTGGACTTTTAAGGGTATTTCTTGTAATTTTTGGCCATTTTAGGGAATTTTTCTTCATGTTTTCTGAAATGTGAATAACATGGAAGCGAAGTGTTCTTTCCTTTCTCCTTTAGGTCATTTTTCTGGATTTTTTTCGGTCATTTTTTTTATATTTTCAGGTCATCAAAATCCGGGCTCTGCATATTACATTTTTGGGTCATATTTTAGGTCATTTTCTGGATTTTTTCAGTCATTCAATAGGTAATTTTTTAAATATTTTCAGGTCATCAAAATCCGGACCCTGATGATTAGTAACTGCCACTGCCACTGCCACTGCCACTGCCACTATGTCCTCCAAAAATCCCACATGACCTGACCCGTGCTCAAACCCGGGGCCACGGCCTATTTCTTGTATTTTGAATGTTTTATATCATATAATCATAAGGAAACGCTATACTAATGAGAGACTCACAAACAAAAAAACAAACTCCATCATTTTAGTCCGCAAGTGAACTATACCGGCCGAGTGACCGCTGCTTGTTGGCGAAGTTTAATGCCAACTTTTGCGGATAGAGGGTGTCGCGTGGTCAGCGCAACGGATCCCCACGGCCGTTAATTTCGGTTTTCTAGACCGGAGCCGCTATTTCCTTCAAATAGCTCCTCAATTATCCTCACGAGGCTGAGTGGGCACTGTTCCAGACCCACTACTTCTCAGAAAAAAATATGGTAGCGCCGGGAATCGAACCCGGGACCTCTGGAGCTGTAGCCAGGAACTCTGACCACTGAAGGACAGAGCTGGTACACGAGACTCTCACAGACCAGATATATATGAGACTGACCCAGCCTACTTTCATCAAGACAAATAACGTCGAAAGAAGATTCTTGCGTAACCTTATGAAGACAAGTATTCCGTGGAACAAACAGCGGGACTATCCATTTCTGAGAATCTGCCTTATAATACTGGCATTAAAAATCCTGTATTATTCATTTATTTCTCGACGAATCCCTTGTTAATATCACTATCAAATGACCTGGTCTGAGAAAACGATACTCACCCCAGGACAACAAGCTCTCCATATTTCACCATTTCTTTGGATTTATCTGCCGGACTAAACTCCTCGTGTTTCTCCAACATGTGTGATCCGGTGCCATCCGACCTGAAATAACAAAACACTGCATTCAACAGTTGTCTGTGTGCTATCTTGCGACGCAATCAATATCCAAATTATACAGCGTCGAATGGTCGATTAATAATCAACATGTAAGAAATTGGAAGCAAACGGCCGTGGTGTGATAGCGGCACTATCCTGGAATTTACATGGTGAGACTGAGCAAAACCACGAAAACCTCAGTCAGGATAGCCGGTGCCACGGCCCAGATTCCAACTGAGCACCCCCCCCCCAAAAAAAAAATCCCAGAGCGTTATCGCTACATCAGTCTGCTCGGTCATTCAATAACTGCGCTAAGTCTCCAATTGCGGAAAACCTAACCACCGTAGATTTGTGCCTGAAAAGCAATAAATTGTAATTGCGTTTTATTTCTTAATTTGCTGTGATTGCCACATACGCAGTGGTTCGATTCATGGTGACGACAACTGGTAAAATTCGTGTCTTTCATTCATTACTTTTCGTATTTCAGGGAACAGGCGATTTGATGACCATACCAGCTTCAAAAACATCTTTCAATACCCCTTTCACCATCCTTTTACAGTCAGATTTAATGTTATGCGGACAAGACAGTTTTCTTGAAACGGTGTTTTACAAAACATAGTTATTTTGGAATCACAAAACAGCAGAACAAACTCGGAGCAATATGTGGCCTCATACTCAAACATCTGCGTGTCACTGCGCAGTAGAATTCCCACACAATGCAAATTAAGCATGAAAAGGGGCAAATAAGAGGTCACGTACAAAACAATGACATGTCCTCGCTGAGTAATATTTACATTTCGATTATATCACTTCCAACATCACGTGATTCTTCGTTTTACGCGGCAGACCTGAGTAGCACGAGGAAGGCTGCAAGGGTGCGCATGTAAACAGAAATCTGTTTGGTTATTTCCTTTTATGCAAATAAAAGCCGGACCACTCGAGAAAGCGTACGCTAGAATCGAGTCACGAAATGCTTTGTACAGACTAGTTTCACTACACCGTAACTCTACAATGCAGTTCACAAATGTACGTCCTCTCAGTGTTCCGGAACTGTGGCCACTTTGTACCGATATAAATACATGTCAGTCCCTGTTAAATAATCGGAAAATGGGGGAGCTGTCCGATTTTGAAAGAGAACAGATGTCGGTGGGCGTTTAGCTGGAGCATCTGTGACAAAAACTGCCACATCATCAAGTGTATCGATAGCGACAGGTTCTAAGGTTATGTCGGCATACACGAATCACTGGAAGACAACATCAGCGAAGAGAAAAGGTGGGCGAAAATCAACACTAACAGAAAGAGATCGTCGTACACTGGGAAGGGCTGTTTCGAAATATCACACAAATACTGCAGTACAGGTGACAGGAGGACTGAACATCCATCTTGAAGACCCTGTTTCCACAAAAACTTGCGGACGTCAGCTTCATATAATCAACATCCACTGTAGGGCTGCAACTGCTAAATTTCTGATTACTGAAAGCAATGCTTAAATGTGTAAACGATGGTGTCATGACCATAAAACTTGGACATCAGACAACTGGAAACGCATGCGCGATATGATCAGACGAGTGGTCCTTCACGCTGTTTACGTTCGGAGAACACCCATGGAATGCCCGGTTCCAGCAGTGAAACAGGGGGGAGGTTCTGTGATGATTTGGGAAGCAATATGGTGGTACAGTATTCTGTTGGTCCCATTATCGCCCTTCATTGACGAGTACGTGGCGGGTTTGAGTAATCAGTTGCATCCCATGATACAGGCGGGATTTGCAAACAAATGCGGTGTGCCAAGACGACAATGCCCTATTCACACAGCTGGAACTGTTCAGTCATGGTTTGAAGGGCATGATGGTGAACTTCAACATCTTCCCTGGCCAGCACAATCACCACATCTGAACATCATTGAACCACTCCGGTAAGTTTTGGAAGACTACAGTGAGGAAGAGATTCCCACCTCCAACACCTCTAAAGCAACTTGATGATGTTCTTTGGGAATAATGGTATAAAAGTCCGCTAGAGACTGTTCAAAACTTGTGCAAATTCATTCCAAGGAGGACTGCGCCTGTATGAGAGGAAAAAGGTGACCCAATACCATATTAATAAAGAAAAGTGTACAGTATTTGTAGTGAAAAAAGCAGTCTTTTGGGATTTGGCACCGTGTATAAATGGTGTTAACCGACGTTTCGGAGGAACGTATCGCCTCCATCTTCAGGGTAGAAGAAAATATAAGAATTCTACAAGCGAAGAGACCGTGAGAACCGGTAAAAGCAGAGAATTCTTATATTTTCTTCTACCCTGAAGATGGAGGCGATACGTTCCTCCGAAACGTCGGTTAACACCATTTATACACGGTGCCAAATCCCAAAAGACTGCTTTTTTCACTACAAATACTGTACACTTTTCTTNGTAGTGTTTCCATTATTTTGTCCAACCCATGCATATTTTTGTAACGTTATCATTGGGAATAAAAGAACACAGTTACCACGCAAATTTTAAGTAAATAACGAATGATATTAACCTAAAAAAAAGCGTACATGTGACAGGCAGCAAGACAACAGAATTTTAAATACACTGCCTTGAAGTTGAATAAACTGCCATTCACAACTCGGTGGCCAGCAAGTGCGCCAAGAACCCCTGCGCTATGCCATTCCTTGATATTAGGCAATTTCATCACGGTTACAATACGTTTCTAACATTTCCCTTCGCGGTTAGTCGCTGGCTTCCCACCGTGGCGGCCCGGGTTCGATCCCGGGTCTGGTCCAAGTGGGATTTGTGGTGGACAAAGTGGCGCTGGGCCAGGTTTTCTCCGAGTACTTCGGTTTCCCCTGCCGATCTTCATTCCACCAATTGCTCCACAATCACTCTCACCTATCATCTGGGGCTGGTACAATAGGCCAGAAGTGGCCGCAGTACAAGGGACTTAGTCCCACCCCACTAGCAGTAATAACATTTCCTCTCAGATGATCTCAACATTATGGAGCCACCAAGCTTCGTGTATAAAGTACTCTTTTTAAGACTTCTTATACCTGCACACTCTGAGTCAGGTATGAACATGGCATGCAGATATTCCTGCCAAGCGGTTTTATCCTGAGATGTGTTGACTGTATACAAGCTACGCGTTACGGACATGTGTAAGGAATTCCTTTACAGGATACACACAATACTGTAATTCTTACATTCTAACTCAGGCATAACTTTATAATATGGACGTCTTGCACTAAATATGGATCCATATTTAGGAGTTCAGTAAAAGTTTCGCTGTACGATCATAATGCTGCCTTACGATGGTCCCATGAGGATCGAAATATGTAGCGACAGAAAATAAAATTCCATCTGAGTACTGATTGATTGTAAAACCACGTTTGTTGTGTTGTGTTGTGTCTTTTGTTCTGGCATTCAAAAGTTGATACACCGACACACAGAGAGCATGGTGATCTCATAAGATTGCTTTTATTTTTGCAAAATAAGAAAAATTGGCTAAAAAACGTATTAGCAAACCTTGAATAAATATATCAGTATGTTACAATTCAAATGCTTTCAAAAGAACGGGAAACAATGACACAGTATCACTTTAAAGATGTTTAAACAAAACTGTTACATATTCTTCGCGAAACGGAAAGATCTTCTAACAGAATATACAATACGAAAACATGCCACATCTGTGTGAACAATTAACATGTATATTTTGAACATTAAACACATACAATCTTCGCCTATCCGCTATTAATACGAACTCCGAAAAAATGTTTTTCATAACGGCATTTTAAGTTCCAACAATTTCTCACTGTCATGCCTTCCAAGAAAGATATGTCAGTAAATGATTCACTAATGAGATATAATAAATTATTCAGAGCGTCGGACACAACATGAACCTTCATGTTTACTCGTCTGATAAGCGACCTGCTGTATATTCAGCGTGCAAGTGGGAACTTGCATCTCAATTAACATCGCCTAGTTTTGTACCACACAACTAGAACTGAAAATAATGCATTTCTTGGGCCGAAGTGCACGCTAAGTTCTTTCCGTAACTGAATAGAACAGGTACCGGGGTCGGGGCCAACCGAAACAAACACGGAAGAAACAGAGTCAATATAACTGGCATAGCAAGATTCCACGTCAATGACTCTCGCTGTCAAACGGCAGACGTGACGTACTAATACTTGATTTGTCCCCCATACAAGGAATTAATCGCATAGGAACAATTCTGAAGATACCGCATTTAATTTTTTTTGTCTTACCCGTGCAGTTCATCAAAGGATGGAAAACTTTGAGACAAATCATTGTTGGGTTGAAAATGTCTAACTTGTCTCCAAAACCAAATAACAGACGGTCGAATGTTGAATATACCGTAACCCCTTCTTTACCACGGGATTACGTTCTTGAATTATACCGTGGATATCAAAATCATGTCGTGTAATAACCTGGAATTATGGGAAATTGTGAGTAATGGTAATCGGCCTTCGAAACGTATGAATACAAAGGATCAAGGTTCAGAATAAATACATACAGTATGTAAACACGCGGTCTGCAATTTATGACGCTATAAACGTAGCAATTTCTCAATTACCGAGTTCAATTTATGAAGAAGACTTGCGACAGTCTCTTACACCGGCACTGCAAAGGAATATAATGGAAAGTCTGCATATAACATAAGAAACAGCTGCTACTTACATCTACCATAAATAAACAACACACAAATTAGTAGAACGTGGCACCACATAGCAACTTTTAGTACTGCATGGCTACGGGTGTCGATTAATAAACCCGAAAGACTTTTCATTTGTATGAAAACACCTTTCAACAAACGCTACACTTTCACCATTCTAATCTATTATGCACGTCGATTACCTGTAACTATTTTCGCAACAGCATCACATTCAACGTTTTGAGGCCATATTTCTGGGCAGAACAATAATGATTTATATATATATCATACCATCGTTGGCAAGACAACTCCTTTTTGAGTCATGGCATTCCTTAGAAGATTCTTATACAAGTTCGCAACGTTCGTATTACTCAAAACCAGAGCGCGTGCGTAGTAAGTGGGCGTGCCCGGCCTTCAGAAATGCCGTAACTGGTATGTATACGTCAAAGCAAGCACCAACTTGTACAAATGGCGCTGAACAAGTGCAACAACAATATTCCAACCTTCGTTACGAAAAATCCCAACACACATGGCTTATTACTGGCACAGAACCTCATAATCAGATGGTCCATAACCATATCACAGATTCGTATATGTCCCTAACGCCATCCCTGACTGTTTTTCAATGGACACTCTGTATAATAAGAAAATGTTCCAGTATCACAAAGTTTCTCAGAAACCTGCTCTCAAGTTACGGCAGTCATTATCGAAATGCAGACGTACTGAGGTGTTCCACAAACGTGTCAGATTTTAGCAAACATACCGAACGGCACGGACAGTTGCCCTCCGCATAAGCACCGTACATATAACGAAGACGTTTTCAACATCGGTGCTAGACAGAGACGTACGATGTTTCACATTCCGGCAGTCTTTACCCTCAATATCCACTGCAGAGGGCGCCGGGCTGGCTACAGAACTATTCTAACTTTGAAATACAAAATCAGCAGAACCAAAACTGCAGCTTATAGGGTGCAGACGGACGGAGCCCGCACTCAGATCCGAGTTTTCCAGCTATCAAACCTCTAAACTTAATACTCTTATTTCTTGTGCGCGTCTGCTGATCGCTGGCCGTTCTTTACGAGGACGCAATGCGTTACGCTTCACACACGATCCAACTTGAGACGGGCTACAATATGACTACCCTGTCGACCATAGGCAATCTTGCTTGTATTTGGGATACTTTTGCTTTATATAGTAGTGCCGGTCTGAGTCTTCTTGTCTTCAGGTGCTGAAAAGTCAATGCAATGCAGAATTTACATTCTGCCAGACGTGTAATCCTTTCTCTCAGCAACTTGCACTAAATACCCTCAAAGACGAATCAGGAGTTACTCCAGAAAAGCATGACATGCCTGGACGGAATTATGCGCAATCTACTAATATGGAACAATTGAAGTCAAGAGACTTCTTGATAACAATAAAGATACAGAATTCTGAGGTTTCGCAGTTTTTGCTTCTTGACATTTATTATCTACGCGTGTACGGATACACA
>NW_019731599.1:18165-19159 GCF_002891405.2 Cryptotermes secundus
ACGATCCCGATTTCCAAGCGAGCAAAGACAGTACATGCCTTAGACCGCTCGGCTACCGTGACCGGCGTAGTGAACACTTAACGAATACAAAATATTCCACTGGACCTAAGGAAATTAAAGACGCTTTTGGCACATCCAGTCAGTATCCAATGTGTATTTCTTTTTGTATATCTCCGTTTATTTGTATAATCAGTCAATATTAAGGACTATAAGTACATCTTATGAAATACTTAATCTAAGACTTAAATACTAAGGAAGAACATGTCTGGGAGAGTACTGCTCCAGTGAGCATTCTCTAGGAATCTATTTCGAGTGTGACTTTGTTACTGTATGTATTGCATTTATGTGAGGCGCGTCGTTAAATAGGTTGGCTTATGCCTTTTCAGTCTTATGGGCTCGTCTGCGTCGTTTAATAATATGGTTGCCAGTTCATCTGGGTGTGCTGTGATCTTGTCTTTATATTTACGGCTGATGTTTGTTGTTTCTTCCCTTACTCTGGGTATGCCTAGATCGGCATGTAGCAATCTGTTTGGGACGTACCACGGTGCATTGACTATGGCGCGAAGTACTTTTTATTTTGAAATCTCTGCAACATTTCTATGTTGGACGTACTTGCAGTTCCCCATAATGGTGCGCCGTAAGTCCAAATAGGCTTCAGTATTGTCTTGTATACTAGGAGGATCTGTATTTAGAATTGTCGGTTGGAAGCGATAAGTATTGTTCGGCATAACGGTTCCATCAGCCAATAACTGAACCACAAGGTACGAAAGTATTCACAAAAAAATCTTATCAATTTACGCATTACATTTAAAATGTTTTTAAAAACTAAATTTCTACATCACTGCAAGGTCACTTATCTTCCCTAGTAAGACCAGCCGTTTAATGTTATTTACGGTAATAACCGCTTTTCAGACTGACTCTGAGAATCGTACGAAAACAAACTCTGGACAATGTCAGATAAAAGCTAGTAGTACTTTCGGGATGAAGCCACTGA
>NW_019731600.1:0-3209 GCF_002891405.2 Cryptotermes secundus
CCGCGGAATTAGCCCTGTCTCATATGTTTAAATAGCTGTGTAAATATAACCGTGTTCGTCCAGTCACTGAGTTTGGCTTCTTTTAAGAGGTCTTATTCAGTAGGTGTCATTCCTCCTCATATGAGGGCGGAAATGAATACAATTTTTTTCTTAAATGTCGTGTTTTTGTTTTCAGTTTGGCCCTTTTTAAGGGACCTGTCTGAGTAGGTGTCATTCTCCTCATCTGAGGACGGAAAGAGATACTTTTTTTTTATGTGTTTCTATTTTCAGTTTGGCCCTTTCTAAGGGCCTGACTGAGTAGGTGTCCTTCGCCCTCATCTGAGGACGGAAACAGATACCGTTTTTTCTTAAATGTCGTGTTGCATTGGTGCTCATGCACTTGGTTTTGCTGGCTAGATTTATAGCATAATTTTCTACCTTCTCTTTCATTCTAGTTCCATGCGTGTGCGTACTCTATTACAATTTTTATTGTATATTTTCTTGTTATCTCCCGCGGAAGTAGCTCTGTCTCATATGTTTAAATGGTTGTGTATATCTAACATGTCTTGCACAGTGACTGAGTTGGGCTCTTTCTAAGGGGTCTGACTCAGTAGGTGTAATTCCCCGTCATCTGAGGACGGAAACAATTTTTTTTAAATGTCCTGTTTTCTAGAACACCGAACGATGGGAAAAGTCCAAAAACCCAGTCATTCTGTATGTTATACTCCATCGTCAGATCCCTCTAGAATCTACATGTTTTAGTCTGTTTGGTTATCATCGAATGCATTAAAATTGTTGAAGAAATTACTACACTTTTGTACAATCTCATGTCAATAAGTTTAAACTTAAAATCTAAAGAATAATTTCTTTTATGAGTGACATGTGCTTTAGACTGGCACATTGCTGTGGTGATAAGTACGTTTTCTGTCGTTATCTCGTTTGTAGGTTTTATGAGCCAGGGCTCTCGGATAGATGGCAATGCGACGAGAATAAACAACCCAGAATATCTGCATGAATAATTGTATTCTTTGCGAATGTACCTGTATGTAGTTTAATGTCACAAAGTGAAGGAGCTGTTAGACACGGGCTAAAACGGAAGTTTCGGGCTGCCACATGGAGTCACAATGGGTCCGAAATATGTTCGGTAAGTCATAAACGTCAGAATTTTCTTTATAACTGAGGTTGTCTCAGCGGTGACTATGAGAAGTGGTCTCTTCTGAGGCATTGAATTCACTGATGTTGCAAAGAAACTTAACTGCCTCTTGTATGGGATTATACGGCGTCACATTTTGAAGAGATAATATTCTTCTTGAAAATTTTCCTCCAGTACAACTGTTTATTGCCTCTCTACGGATATTAAAATCTGATTATGAGGGAGTTCACACTGAACATTCTTAGATGAAGTTAGTTCCAGTGAGTACCTGTGTACGCCCATCTACGTACATGAAGGTCGAGAGGAAATCGTAGGCCTGTCATATTACAAACATTCATGTGTAATACAAGCAGTAGATTAAATTAAGACCTGTGAACTTGATTTTAAAGAGGACACGTGGTAGCGTAGTTGGTTGAGGCACTATGCTACAAGCTGGAAGATCCCGGGTTCGATTACCGATGAGGCCATTGGATTTATCAATTGATTCAACTCTTCCAGCGGCACTATAACCCTGGGGTCGACTCTGCCTCTAACAGAAATGAGTACCAGGAAGATTCCTGAGGGGTAAATGGCGGCCGGCGCGTAAGGCTGACGACGTCGGCGCCGTCTGTGAGCCGATTGTCTGGAAAATTTGGGAACTTTGACGTCTCACAACGATATGGACCTTCACGGCCTGTTACAGGATAGCTTTACCTTTCTAACCTTGATTTGAAAACCTTGTTTGCATGTACTGCATTTCAAGGAAACTAATGAAATAAATAATACTCGTAAGTAGCTAATCCATGGAAGGGGGTCCTTCTTGCAAAGAGTTATAGTATCTCAACAAATTTTATGGAACTCAAGGTTCGTAACTACGCAGTCAAGAGTCTGCCATTATTCCTTAGCTGAGGCAAATGAATACAGACCCCACCTTCGAACCCTAGTTCTTTAAGACTTATTTTAATATTCCTATGTACAGGAGTCGGGGTAGAGTAGTTGGTATAGCGATTGGCTACGGGCTGGACGACCAAGGGGTTGGAGTTCTTATTTTATGTTCATTTGTGCGAACGGTGAGGCTTCCAGGGAAAGCAAGCCCATACCACATATTCCCAGAGAAACTGATAAAGTAGTGTGAACAGCCTGCCAGGATACGGTGCTAGGTAATGTGACATTTGGGCCGTCCAAAAGTAGTCAAGCGATTCTCCCTTCGAGCAAAGCAGATCTGTACACCATTTATTAGCGCTGCAATATGTTGATATGACACATCCTCTTTAAGCATGCACGGGATGGCATGGCAGTAGCTGCACTGCGTGTGATATTGTCTTTTGGACCGAGATTCATTGGAAGTTTGTCTGTACAGCTGCAATTATGCATTGTGGAATAGGCAAGAGGTGCACATCGCGGGTTGTTTAGGTAGCTAATTGCTTATGCTTATTGTGGTAATTTTACATGGATCAGTAAGGAATTGTTTGCACAAAATGTCCGTATTTTAGTCTACTGGATCGCGTTTCATCGTATGTACGTGTACAAAAGATTTTAAGGAACCTGCTGGCTCCATTTTCAGGTGCATTTGCATTGAAGATGTAGGCAATATATTCCTCCGAAACGCTGATAATCTATCTCCAGAACAGCGAAAATCTCTGGTTTCACGTAAGAAAACGTGTCTGTTAGAAACCTAAATATATATGAAATATGTTGTTCAAATTGTATTTGGTGTCTTCATTAAATGTTGTTTTTCGAATTGTATTTATGTTCTTATCTTCAAACAAATATAGAATTTAGATTTGTAGCAAGCGGCCCATCAAACAAAACTCTGGCACAGTGCAAAGTTATACTTATATGCAATATATAGTAAACCCTCGCTAATGCGGTTGCAGTTAATCCGGATGGAAATATGAAAAGTGAAAGATTCTCTTCACCGTTCAGTACATACTTTAAACGACACGTGGGATTTAGATGCACCAGGGAAGAGAGCAAGAGGAGTTTCAGGAGTTTCAGACTCTTGTTAAGGGCAACTGGAGAGACAAACCACGTAAGAAAACATCCAAGATTGACGCAAGCTGGATGAAGGAGACCCTGGATTTCAGAAAGAAATTTC
>NW_019731600.1:5928-41282 GCF_002891405.2 Cryptotermes secundus
TTTAATCTTCCTCTTATGTTACATCTGTTGTTATAATTACAGAAAAATCATATTTACTCCATTTGTATTTTATAAAACTTTCGCTGGTTCCGAACCTCGGAACTTCAGCTCACTACGCCGGTAGTTTACCAATAGGCCACGGATGCCACTGAAAATTTTCACCTTTGATCTTCCTCTTATGTTACATCTGTTGTTATAATTACAGAAAAATCTTATTTACTCCATTTGTATTTTATAAAACTTTCGCTGGTTTCGAACCTCGGAACGTCGCTTCGCTACGCCGGTATTTTACCAATAAGCCACGAATGCCACGGAAAATTTTCAGTTTTAACGTTCCTCTTATGTTACACCTCGCTATATAATTCCAGAAAAATCTCATTACAAAAATCTTGTGGTCTCGAACCACCGACGTTTGCTTTACTACGTCTGTGCCTTATCCTCTAGACCATCGTAACATATGTTACAGCAACTTCTGCAATGTGTGTTAGCATTTGAAGGACAATATGACGTCACAGTTTCACTGAACATGCGCGCTATGAACTTGAACATTTCTGGAAAGTCAGCTTGATGCCGTATGCGTAGTAAAAGACAATAATACTGATAGTAACCATAATAATAATGATAACAATAATCTAGAAATTTCTTTCACTAATATCAAAACTGCAGTAGCAACTAACAACCTTGTAATGACAACCGAAACACTGCCGCTTATTGCTGCATCTTCTGCTCTTACCGTAAATAACTGAGATTAGTTTTGCATCTTATTTCGATACACATGATGTGCTGCTTACGCTGTCTTACAAAGCCGAAGGCGATCTCGTGTTATGGCTGTAACATATTCACGTCTCTATACGTTAGCGAGATTCGTGTTCAAGGGAAGGTGCCCAAGGATTTGCATCCTGATTATCTCATTACTTCCACTTGCGCCACTTATTACAGTGATGCTGTACCCACTTCTTCTGCCCTGTGTTTGTTTGTCTCCATTCATGCTCGCTCATTTGTTATATTTGCTTTTATGTATTTTTCTCTCTGATTCTGTGCACTCTTTTGTCTAACTTTTTAAACTGTAGGGATACTGTGTTGTTTTTATGTCTTTTTGGTCGCGCCATAGCTCAAGCGGTTAGCCGCTGGCTTCCAACCGTGGCGGCCCGGGTTCGATCCCGGGGTCTGGTCAAGTTGGATTTGTGGTCTACAAAGTGGCGCTGGGGCAGGTTTTCTCTGAGCACTTCGGTTTCCCCTGCCAATCTTCATTTCACCAATTGCTCCACAATCACCCTCACCTATCATCTGGGGCTGGTACAATAGGCCAGAAGTGGCCGCAGTACAAGGGACTTAGTCCCACCCCACTAACAATAAAAATGTCTTTTTGCTCTTAATCTCGTTGTTTGACTGTTGCTGGTTGTTGCTGCTATGAGATTTTGTCAGTTACTAGCTTTATCTTTCAATATAGGCACAGATAGCTTTTGATGTTGACAAGATACTAAGCCCACACTCATGCAAACGCGTGTTTTGATTCCCACCACACTCCTGTGTATGGAGGAATATCTAACATAACGGTAGAACGCTAGAATTCTCTCTTGAATTTTCAACAGTTGAATGCTATGAAGGAAAAAGAGCATGGAAATAACTTTTTTGTCAGTTTTTGTATGCCGTCAACTAATGGTATGCGCTTATTCAAAACCGTCTTCCCGGTTTCTAAAGAGAATGATAAAGAGGGGAGAGGGTTATTGCTTCACATCTCCACACTTTTATGCACTGATCCTCCCATCCCTGATGATGGGGTCTCCAATGACTCCGTCAATATTTACGGAAAGGACGAATTGAAAGTTTAGATTACGTGCAGAATTGGACTAGACCACGCAATGGATAAGGACTTTAAAACCGTTGGAATATGGAAATATCTTGTTAGAGCAATGAAGAAAAAACTCTTGTTAACAGATAAACTCAGTCATACTGGCAGTTAAAGTATTTCCTTTTTATCTTGCGTTTTCAACAGCCTAAGTGTAAAAGATCTCTGAACAATCGTCTCTGTGTTTAGAGATCAAAGATACTTTAAAAGGCATGCTTTTGAACCCCAGGGATGTCCACCTATTCGTCTGTGCCCTTCTAGATTCTGTCACGGCCTTGAATGATGGGAAGGTTGGATGAACGAAAAGATTTCTCGATATGTTTTTTCTAGGCAAGAAGATACTATTGGTGAATTTGTTTATTGAATGAATGATGTATGAATTCTTTTGGATCATTGATATATTTAATGATGAAGTAATTATTTGATGGGTGGAAGAATGGGTTAGTTGAGTGATCGATTAATCGATAAATTGACTTGACTCATATTTGGACAAGTTAATTAAGCGGTTGATGGATTGATGGATGGTTGGAAGAGTTTATTGAGTGGTGGGTAGATTCATAGGTTGTTTCACGACGTAGTACTAACTTCTGAAGTTACGTAGCTGTGGAAGAAAAGTGAGGAACATGAAGGAAGTTGAGCCAGTTAGGACCCGGATGAAACTGTCGTTTTACATGTGAAGGCGTTGTTCTTCAAAGTCTCCCGAAGAACCCCTAGAGAATGATAATTTCTGGTGGCCCGTTATTCTTCAGAATTTCGAATATTTTCAGTTCTGTTTACCCCCCTCTATGCCCAGTAAAGAAGAAATCTGTCTGATACCTGTGAAATAAAAGGGAGAAGAAAAAGCTCAACCACACAATATCCACTGTGGTCATATTGCGTAGCTTCATAGTAAAGAATATTGGTGTATTTGTTTATATAATGACGATGTTATCAGCTCGAATTACAGGATGGTTAATGAAGATCTGATTTGGCTGCATGTGGAAAATAGAGGTTGTGCCCTAATTTGAGGTAACCTCTCAGCTTTTACTCCGAGAGCGCAATGAAAATCACACACTACATCAGCCAGAATAGACGGTTTCCGGGCCGAGATGTGAATCTGGGACCTCCTGAAGCTACTGAACGAAAAGCTGGATATAAACAACTTGACTGAAAAGTTCGGTGATGTCGCTGTAGAAGCCTGCAATGCGTATTTGCAAGATTTATTAATATATTTTTGTATTCCCGTAGGGAGCACGCGGTGGCATAGTTGCTTGAGACACTATGCTACAAGCCGGCAGGTCGCAGGTTTGAGTCCCGATAAGGTGAATTTTATCAATTTACCTAATCCTTCCAGCCTTAGGGTCGACTCAGCCTCTTAACAGAAACGGGTACCAGGAATCTTCCTGGCTGACAACCTTACCGCCATCTGTGAGTCGACTGTCTAGAAAATATGGGACCTTCAGTGTCTCACAACCCTATGGACCTCCATGGCCTGTTACAGGGATAGCTCTATCTTTATGTTTAACGAATTAAACTATCACATTTGATGGACGTGTGGCAGCAGATATAAGAAGATTGTGAATTTTTCTGAAGGTAATTTTAAAGACAAAGCGAGAACTTAAAAGAGGAGATCAGTTTTGTTGGATTTTATTATGACATTTCAGATGTAAATAATGTCCAACTTTATATGCAATACTGCCAGGTTAGCAAATAAAATTGTTCCGAAATCTCAGAGGCATATTGAGGGGCCGGATGCTATAAAGTGGACAAACGGAACTTAGAACTTTTTCCCGAAGGAATGAGAAGAGGCAGACGAATTGCATGTTATCTCCAGCGGAAAAGAACAGGTTAGAAGTAGGAAGCGCAGAAACAGGGGTTTGAACGCACAGAACTTGTGAAGAAGGGAAAGACAGAATGAAAGAAGGACCACAAGAAAGAGAAAAGATGTAGGAGGAAAGCAAGAATTACGTAAATATGATAAGAAATTTAAATACAATGGACAAGGAAGGATAAGAACAAAACTAGAAGGAGAGAAGAAAGAGAAGTACTGAGGAGCAGAGTGGGAATGAGATCAGAAGTTGAGGAAGTGGTATGACGTGGATATATTTTTTCCTTTGTAGCTTATTTAATGACTGTCGAGAGTACGGTCCATAGAGTGTGGAATGGAGGGACGATTAGTGAGGAATTAATTGGCAACACTGTGGACTGAGGTTGTTCCAGCTTGTGGCTGGAAAATTAAC
Organism: Cryptotermes secundus; assembly: GCF_002891405.2. Taxonomy (NCBI): domain Eukaryota; kingdom Metazoa; phylum Arthropoda; class Insecta; order Blattodea; family Kalotermitidae; genus Cryptotermes; species Cryptotermes secundus. Next base: position 9,997 of record NW_019731600.1, read on the forward strand.
TCCTGCAGGAAGGGGACAAAGCAAATGAGGATTGTAGTATTACGAATAGAGGGAGGGATGGAAAGAAGATATGAAATAAGAGAAAATCAAGTACAAGAAAAGAACGAAGGAAGAAAGAATGGCAAGAATGAGACTGCAAGGAAAGGTGGAATTCGAATATGGAGAAGAAACAGAAGAAGAGGGCAATTTAAGTACTCTAAGACAAGCTGTAAGAATTGGAATAGGGAAGAAGAGAGGAGGACGAGATGAAGACAAATCAATTACAAAAAGAGGAGAAGAGAGAAAAGGCCAAGTGTAAGAATAGAACTGGACATAAAAGGATGAAGTAGAAAAAAGCAAGTAAGGGTTAGGAGTGCCTAGCGAACGAGTGACATTCGCATGAGCTTCAAGTTCCAGCTAAAGATGTCATGATGGGGTAAGAATTTTGTATTTTCATTCATACATCAATGGTTCTTCAGACATTTATTGGGCCCTGGCCTCTTCTTTAGTTTTGTAATCTGCTTTTACACAGACGGTAGGACTCCTTGGACGGGGGATCAGCCCGTCATGAGGCCGCTACCTACACACAGAACAACACAAGAACAGAATACACGCACACAGACATCCATGCTTTGTGTGGGAAGAATTTTGTATAGGATGTAACAAAGTTTCAAGTTAATGTTTATGTTATTTGCCTCTGTGTTCATAGGCCTGCTATTGCACCTATTGTGAATATGGCCCATCATTGTTGCTTTCGATCGATTGTGAACTAGGCGTTGGCCACGTAACCTGCATAATGCAGAGCAATTAGAATCCGCTGAGCCAACTTTCTGACACGTGGCCACAGGCTCCCTTCCGTCCTGCTTCTCCTTCTGACCGACCGGTCAGCCGAACTTCCTGACTCACTAACTTTGTGTCTAGCACTTCGTCACACTGTCAGATGTTGCTTTGAAACCGGTCCCTGATTGAACTAATAACCCAGTAAGTCAGTCAGTCATTCAGTGAATCGGTTTGAATCACCAATCACAGAGTTTTTGGATTGTTCATTCAAAATCTGTGAACTATATTCTCGGAGCGACTTTGTAATTAGGCCTACTTATTGAATCAACTGCACGTGTTATCATCGTCATGAACTATCAGTAATTATACCTAATGACCTGTTCCTAAACACTCAAGGGTCTGGGATTTATTCACCCCAAATACTATTTTTTCGGTGTCAATTATATTTGTCCACAGCCCATACTTTGAAGAAATTTGTTTTGTAGACTGATTAGGGCAGTGGCGGAAGAAATCTTAAAATATAAGTTAGATTCAGCGGGAGTACAGAAGGTCAGATGGGACGAAGGTGGCACCGAACCAGCAGACGAATATACATTTTTCTATGAAAGGGGGAATGAAAATCATGAATTAGGCACAGGTTTCTTCATATATAAGAGAATCGTATCAGCAGTTAAGAGGGTAGAGTTCATTAGCGATAGGTTATAATATACAATAATACTAAAAGGTCGCTGGTGTGATAGCATCATTATGGATCTTCACGCCCCAACAGAAGATAAAATTGATGACATAAAGGACAGGTTCTATGAAGAACTAGAACATGTATTTGATAAATTCCCGAAGTACCCTATGAACATTTTGTTAGAAGATTTCAATGCCAAAGCAGGGAGGGAAGACATTTTCAAACCAAGGATTGGGAATGTGAGTTTGCATGAAATTAGTAATGATAATGGAGTTAGAATAGTAAACTTGTATAGAGGAATAAATGACTTTAAGAGGGGTTACCAACATATAAGCAACACAGTGAAGGATGAGAATGGTGACCTGCTTGCAGATTCCCACAACATTTTGAATAGGTGGAAGAACTTCTTCTCTCAGTTATTGAATGTACGAGTACATAGGGTCAGTGATGTCAGACAGATAGAAATGCACACAGCTGAGCCGTTAATACCTGATCCCAGCCCTTTTAAGGTTAAAATTGCTATTGTGAAATTGAAAAGATATAAATCGCCAGGTAGTCATCAAATTCCGGCAGAACTTGTTCAAGTAGGAGGCGAAATATTACGTTCTAAGATCCATAAGCTAATTACTTCTATTTGGCATAAGGAAAAATTGCCTGATCAGTGGACGGAGTTTATTATTGTACCAGTTCACAAGAAGGGTGACAAAACTGACTGTAGTAATTATCGGGGGAGCCGTTTCGCGCCATAGTCCGGGTCTGTGGTGGACAAAGTGGTGCTGGGGCAGGGTTTCTCCGAGTACTTCTGTTTCCCTAGCCAATCTTCATTCCACCAAATTCTCCATCATCATAATCACCCGGGGCAGGTACAATAGGCCAAACAATGGCTGACATGCCGAGTGGATCCAGCTGGACTCCACCCCAGTCCCACTATGCGAATTAAAAAAATATGGGGGGATATCACTGCTATGAACTTCATACAAAATTTTATCCAACATTCTTCTTTCAAGGTTAAGTCCATACATAGATGAAATTATTGGGGATCATCAGTGTGGGTTTCGACGTAACAGATCAACTACGGATCAGACTTTTACATTCGTCAGATATTGGAGAAAAAATGGGAGTACAATGAGACAATACATCAGCTATTTGTAGAATTCAAGGAAGCCTGTGATTCAATTAGGAGGGAAGTATTATACAATATTCTGATAGAGTTTGGGATATCCATGAAACTACGTAGTTAAGCTGATTAAAATGTGATATGTTGGGATTTTGGACTTTATCCATCGTCCTGGTTTTTAAGATAACAAATAAAAACACGACGTTTCGGAAACTGGATCTGTTTCCGTCCTCAGGTAAAGGAAAACACCTATTCTGTTGGGTCCGTTAGAAAGAGCTAGCTGGCAATCAATCGTCCAGTGATTGAGGCTAGCTCTTTCTAAGGGACCCAATTGAATAGGTGTTTTCCTTCACCTGAGGACGGAAACAGATCCAGTTTCCGAAACGTCGTGTTTTTATTTGTTATCTTAAAAACCAGGACGATTGATAAAGTCCAAAATCCCAACATATCAGTGTGTTATACACCATCGTCAGAATCCTATAGTAACTACCGGATTAAAATGTGTTTAAACGAAACGTATAGTAAAGTCCGTATAGGTAAACAGTTGTCTGATAATTTTCCTATCCAGAATGGTCTGAGACAAGGAGATGCTTTATCGCCACTCCTTTTCAACTTTGCTTTAGAATATGCCATTAGGAAGGTCCAGGGAAACCAGGTGAGGCTGAAATTAAACGGGACACATCAGCTGTTGGCCTATGCCGATGATGTGAATCTACTGCGTGATAATATAGATACCATAAATAAAAACACACAAACTTTAATTGACGCTAGTGAGGATGTTAGTCTAGAAGTAAACACAGAGAATACAAAGTATGTGTTGCTCTCTCGTCACCAAAATGCAGGGCAAAATCATGACATAACAATAGGAAGCAGATGTTTTGAAAATGTGGCGCAGTTCAGATATTTGGGAACGACGACAACAAATCAAAACCTGATTCAAGAGGAAATTAAGAGGAGATTGCACTCGGGTAATGCTCGCTACCATTCAGTCCAGAACCTTCTGTCTTCCCGTCTGCTGTCTATAAACATAAAAATTAGAATACACAAAACTATAATTTTGCCTGTGGTTCTGTGTGGGTGTGAAACTTGGTTTCTGACATTAAGGGAGGAATATAGGCTGAGGGTAATTGAGAAGAGGGTGTTGAGGAGAATATTTTGACTGAAGAGGGATGAAGTGACTTGAGGCAGGAGAAAACTGCATAATGAGGAGCTTCATTACTTGTGCATTTCTCCAAGTATAATAAGAATGATCAAGTCAAGGAGGATGTGGTAGGCAGGGTATGTAGCACAAATGGGGAAGAAGAGGAATGTATATAGGATATTGGTTGGAAAACTAGAAGGAAAGAGACCACTGGGATGACCAAGGCGTAGGTTGGTGGACAACATTAAAATGGATCTTAGAGAGATGGGATGGAATAGTATGGATTGGATTGATCTGGCTCAGGATAGGTACCATTGGAAGTCACTTGTGAACACGATAATAAACCATAAAATGCTGGGATATTCTTGAGTAGCTGCAGATTTGGCTTCTCAAGAATGGCTCAGCTCCATAAGTAAGTAAGACTAATAATCTTGAAAATATTTTTTTCTGTTGTTGGTCTGCTCTTCTAGAACACAGTAAATATAGAAGCGGATCACAATGGCCGCGCGGTACAAGGCACGAGATATCTTCGCCCGCTTGAACACTGGGGTCGTGGGTTCGAATCCCACTCAAGGCATGGAGACGTTTTTTGTTTATTCAGTGTTTTTGTAGGTGCAGCCTTGCGTCGGGCTGATTCTTCGTCCAAAAAGTCCTACAAACTGTCTAAGTTTAAGAAACTGAAGTGAATCGAAACGTTTCCCGGATGCCCTGTACTCCTAGAGGAACAATGGAAATAGATAGATAGGCAGGCAGGCAGAGCCTAATGAAATGGATTAAAGTGGCTTACAGTAGGATCCAACAGCGGGCTCTCGTAATTACGGGTTTCATAAAAGGCGAAGAGTTTTTTGAGGAGCTGAACTACGTGTTGTACATAGTTTGTTCAATTATTTAAATTGTAATTGTACTTACATCTCTTTACTGTAGCCTGTCGTAGTTCTTGTGACACTTGCTCGATAAGTGTGCTAGATGCATAGTCGAATTAAAGTTGTGTAGCGAGACGAACAGATTTGAAAAGAAGCCACTTTGACCTACTTGCAATCTATCTTGAAGAAGACATGGGTTTACTTCAACAGAACACTAGAAGTTCACTCAGAATAACAGATTTTATTGCGAAAATCGAACTGTATACTTCTAGTATAAACCGAGACATTTTACCACTGAATTAAGCACTTCTATATTGTCTGATTATGTTGCTCTATGCGATCCTTCGGCCACTTTCGAGTTTCATGCGATTACTTTTTCAATTAATCGTATTTAAACCATCTCAGGTTTTCATTTTGGGTTTGTTTTCTTGTTCTTTTCCCCTTGCATTTCTTTATTTTTTTTATTTAATTTATTATCATTTATTTTCTCTCCCGCTTCCCTGACCGTATGTCTCATTTCTTCCTTCATAGCTCTTTACGTGTTTTTTTTCCTCTCTTTCTCATCAATGTTCCATTCTTTTTTACTTTCCTTTGGGTATTGTTTCCATATTTTCCCAATTTTATCTCTTTCTTCCTTTTCTCCCACGGTTATTCCTTGTTTTTCATGTAACTATCTTCTCTTACTTTCTTCATTCCTCCATTCATTTATTACCTTTTTAATTTTTTCTTTCCTCCGTCCTCTTAGTACTTTTACTTTCTTGTTCCATTCTTCACCTTAGTTGCCTTCTACGGAAATATCAGCCGGCTCCCTTCAGGCCATAGCTTTAGAGTTGCGAAAGGGGAGTGAAAGTGCTTGCTTTAATAAACAGGAGTTTCACCTCAAGTGCAACATTTTGATGAAAGTATAGAACTCCCGATGAACACTCTTCTCACCCCTCCACAGCCTCCAGAGCACATCCTCATAAAGAAGTTTCCGCCGTAACAAGGCGTTTTTAGGCGGTTGCACTGAATTAAATATTTAGCTTTCGAAATTAGAGAGAAGGTTAAAGAGTTTTTGGAGCTATGAATTAAATTTTAGAACGGAGATTCGGAAAGGGAAGTGAAAAATGAAATGGAAAGAAGGCGATAGAAGACTGTGACTGGTTCCTGCACTTTACGCTGTTGGCAGGCCACGATTATCTGTTATTCTTATGTACAGATTCTGTTTTTCTCAGAATGCACATAATATTTCCTGAACACAACATGAACACGGAAAAATTGAAGATATGTGCACATGTTGTACATTATTCTAAATAAGAGTCATTGATAACTGGAAAGGGTTTTACGTGTATTCTGTAAGCTAGACCATAAATGAGCAAAATCCCAGACCGGCCCTGGTGTCCACCCAGACTCCTATATAAAGGATATCATTGGCTATTTTCTGGCGGGGGGGCGAGGGGGTTGATCAGGAGTGTGAAACTGACTGCTCACCTCCATTTTTGTCGAGATTTGAGTTACACCTCAAACCCTATATATTTTCATGGCGTGATGCGTAATTAATTAGGTGCAGGAAAAATTTTACCGTTACCAATCATTTTCATTCATTCATTCATTCATCAGTGGCTCTCCAGACCTTTGTTGGGCCCTGCCCCCCATCTTCAGTTCGTAATCTCTTTTACACAGACGGTAGGACTCCTTGGACGAGGGATCAGCCCGTCGCAAGGCTGCTACCTACAGACAGGGCAAAACAAACATAAAAAACGAATACACATCATTCATGTCTCGAGTGGGATTCGATTCTACGATCCCAGCGTTCGAGCGAGCGAAGACAGTCGAGACCGACCACTGTGATCGGCCCGTTACCAATCAGAACAACCCAATTTCAAACTCAAACGAAATAGAGTCAAGCACGAATAAGTGTGGGATGCAGGAGTATTATATTTCGTTAAGTTGATACTGGTTAATGGCGCTGAAGATTGGTGGCAAGCCGTGAAAAATTCTTTGTTGTGCCAGATTTATGCTAGTGTTTATTTGCTGTACCATGAAGCGCACAGACTTAATTTCAAATCTTCACTTCGCCTCATAATTATAAATTCAACGCTCAAGAAAATAATAAATTCGGTAGAGCAGAATTCTTGTCGAGAAGCTGATTGGCAATTTTTTTCCTTGGCACTACAGCCCCAGTGGGTCTAGGCCTACCTCCATGAACTTCGTTCACTTCGGTTTTTCTAGGTCTTACACATACGGTAGGACTCCTTGGGCGAGTGATCAGATCGTCGCAATGCCTCTACCTGTAGACAAACACAGAAAAACGCACACAAACATCCATGCCCTGAGTGGGATTCGAACCCACGATCCCGGCTTCCGAGCGAGCGAAGACAGTGCATGCCTTAGGCAGCTCGGCTACCGTGACCGGCTGATTGGCAATTAAGTTGTAAAAATTTCACGTCCGGTAGATAAACTAAAGATTAATTTCCGTGTTCACAAGAGTCTGCAACTGAACCATAGCCTGAACTAACTGTATTCGGTCTACAATCCCACATAATATTTAAGATTCTGCTTAATATTATTCTCTCTCTACGGCTCTTTGTATCTCTCATCCCTTTCATGCCTATCTCAAATTTCTTTACTTCATTATCATAATATTTTATAAAGAGTAGAGATTATAAAACTTCACGTCATGCATTTGTGTCGACATACACAGAAACAGTAAAGCTTACATGTGAGACTGCGTCACATGCAATGCAATGCAATGCACAGAAGGGGACAGTCGCTGCTCGAGGTGGGTTCAAGCACTTCAGTGGACGACCCTTAAAGAGCAGGAACAAACAGACGAATGAACCTGTCCCTAGGGAAGCGATTCTTTCTTTTCACAAGGATCCCGGTGAATGGTGGCCTAGGGTGGTGACGTTAGAGATACTAAATGATGCATGGGCTGGGTGCGCGGGCAGGGTCGACAACACTCCACCGTGGAGCCCCCTTCTCATCCAGCATCAAGAACTCACGTTTTTGTATTTCATTCCATCCCCCTGCTTCTTAACATATTTCTTCATTAATATTTTTATCGATTTTCTCATTTTTTACTGTCTCAGATAGCGTAGTCGGTATAGGCACTGGCTACGGATTGGAGTTCGAGTCCCGGTAGGGTCAACAATTTCCTTTCCTCCACGTCGTTCAGACCGGCTCTGGGGCCCACCCAAACCCCTATCAAATGTGTTCCGTGGGCTCTTTCCTTGGAGGTAAAGTGGCATGAAGCTGACCACTCTCCTCCAGTTAGTACATCGGGAAGGCACTGGGAAATTTTATAAAAATATATAAACTGTTTAAAAATATTTGTAGCCATGATTAAATAAACGTACACGGAAATGTCGCTCTGACAGACGAAGCAATTCTTATCGGCGTGATAACTTGTGTTACAACGCTTTAAACATTTCCACTATAATTTGTAATTTTGCGACTCTGAAGTGGGCATATCCGACCTGAAGGTGAGCTCGGGTGGAGGTGGAAGCAGAGATGCACCTTAGATTTTTAAAATGTAACTTAACAGGGCATTAGTTCGCAGTTTTAGAGAAATTAGTTTTGTGTCGAAGCTAATGACGTTATTTTCTTGGGGTTTCTTCTGAATCAAAAAACAAACAAACAGACAAACTTCGTGGCCTGTAGTCCGCAAGTGAACTATACCGATCTAGCGACTGCCGCTTGTCGTCGAAGTTAGTGCCAACTTTTGCGGATAGAGGATGTCACGTGTTCAGCGCAACGGATCCCCACTGTAGTTAATCTCGGTTTTCTAGACCGGAGCCGATATTTCCTTGAAATAGCTCCTCAGTTATCCTCACGAGGCTGAGTGGAACCCGTTCCAGACCCACTACTTCTCAGAAAAACTGACAACGCCGGGAATCGAACCCGGACCTCTGGATCTGTAGTCAGGAACTCTGACTACTACACCACAGAAGTGGTCGTTTTCTTTCTAAATCTCTCTATGAAATCAGCGCAGTTTCATGGTGCAATATAAACTTGCTTTCAATTCCTGGACGCTGGCATCCCATAACTTATTTTGTCCGATAGACGTAAGAAGTAACTTAGTTCGAACAACAGACGGGTGTTGTGATGACAGTGAGTGGGGAAGTGCGTGTAGTCTTGTGATGGAATCGTCTCGAGATTCGTCTGAGATCCAAAGCGGGAAGCCGCCTTATCAATACAAATTTCTGTAGAGTTTCAAATGCACCGATAATGGAAATTGCATAGCACGTTTGAGATGCCGTCTATATTTTTCACTGCAGAGATCAGAAAATGGTTCAATTAACTACGAATGTGTTCTGTTCTTTTAAGTGAAACATATTGAACATTGTGAAATTATCACTGTCCCCAAAAATATCAAGGTATATAGATAAGATAAAGCTGTCTCTGTGTTTAACTAATTAAGCACTACGTTATGAAGACGTATGGGGGAGCAGATGTATAGATCCACGTTTTTTGACCTCGGCACTAGATGAGAGTGGTCAGCTTCACGCCCCTGCCACTTTACCAGCCGTGAAAGAGTCCCCGGTACCCACTGGATACGAGGTTGGATAGACCCAAGAGGCGGTGTGGACTACGTGGAGAAGAGAAAAATCTTGACCCAACTGGGACTCATCGGTCGTCAGGCCCGTAGCCAGTCCCTACGCCAACTAAGCTCTCCCAGCTCATAAAATATCAAGCTATATTATTTTTAAACTGATAGTCGAAGAAATAATAGTAATATTTATCCTCTTAAGAAATATAAGTTTCACAAAATTTCGGGGAAAATTTTAGCTGACTAGACGTAGATGGAAGTATAATATTAAAAATGGAACCGTAAAAACAGATGTGAATGTAAACTGTAATTCGCTGGTTCAGGACAGCCCCCGATTATAGCGTTTTATGAACACGTTAATGGACCTTCTGTTTTCATAAAACCATGGTGTTGCTTTACCACTGGAGTAACTACCTATCATAGCGGCCTCCGTAGTCTAGAGGTAACGTTCCCACCTCATGACTCGTAGTACGCGGGTTCAAATACCCGGTGGAGGTCGTCGAATTTTTAAGGGCGGAAAAATTCAGGGAACTAGTCCTCCGGGAGGGACTTTAAGCCGTGGGTCCCGTGTCGTAGCTTTACGGCACGTCAAAGAACCTCATATCTCCAAAGGAGGTCACTGAGCCAAATTACCGGACGTTTCCCGCCCAACAGCAGTCTCTAATATCTCTGGTAGAGGGGGGAAGCATTACAGATACCTCTCAGCTAGTAGAACCGGTCTCGCTGGCTGGGCGGGACTGATGGTAAGCACCAGTACCGGTAGGATATAGAGACTGGTATAAATCATAGAGGGCAGCACAATGGACCAATACAGGTCTCAGTGCATGGGGAAACCCACCCTCTCTAATAACTAACTAACTAACTACCTAGAATTGTATTAAAGATGATAACTGGGCTGTGGAGTTACTTAGTAAGGATTTACTGGCTATATGGAACTTCTTTTATTAAATACATGTAAAATAGGTCATAAATTTTCTAATTGAATTATTCCATACTTATAAAAACATTTTAATTAAAAGTAATAAAATTGTAAATAGGAATTATTTACCTCTTTCAACTTGACAAATCTGTGATTTGCTGTTTGCTTATTGAGTTAGCTGGAGAACATTAATCAAATCTTCAGTAAAGCTAAGCGACTTCTCCGGTTCCTACAAGCTGTTTTGAATTAAGATTTCGTGGTTTTTATGAGTCTTCCCAGATCAATGCACGTTTTCACATTAATCTCCTTCAGTTCAATATGCACCCATTCTACGCGAAGTTTTCTCTGCAGCGGATATGGAGTCGTTGCTTAAGCGACAAACTAACCTGCCCTATTTGGCCAAATTTCATTTTTGCCGTAAAGTTTTAGAGATGTTGCCTTTGCGTGTGCTGACAAAGAATTCAGGGCTTCATGATACGACGAAGAGGGTGTATTTTCGCTTTGCGTAAATAAATTTACTTCATAACATAAGCTTAGTACTTAACTGAGACGTGTTGTCTGTTATTCAGTCACTCTGTTCTTGCCTTCCTCGTTCGGCAATTGCTAAAGACAGAGCATATAAAATTGTCTGGCGACCCTCTTCGAGCTTGTCCATCGCGATGCATTTCCTCGCAAGAGTGGAGGTTTTTCCCCTTTCTTGTAAACAGCGTCCGGGCCGGCTGAGGGTCCCATCCAGCCTCCTCTTCAGTTGATACCGACGGTAAATTGACAAGACCTTGAAGCTGAGCACTCATCTCAAACTTGTGCTGGGGTTAACGATGTGTTGATATTTAACTTCACTCCCCATACATGTCCCGGCATGTAAGCACAAGGAACAACCTCACTGTATTACGTAGTTACTTCATATTTAGTTTGGCATGTGGCTACATTTTGGTTGGTTACTCAGTGAGTTGCCGATCACTGTGGCCTCACGGTCTACGGCAAGAATTTTCTTCGCTCGCTCGAAAGTTGGGATCGTGGGTTCGAATCCCACTCGAAGCATAGTTGTCTGTGTGTGCGTTTACTCTGTGTTCGTGTCGTCCTGCGTGTAGGTAGCGACCTTGCGACGGGCTGATTCCTCTTCCAAGGAGTCCGTGTAAAAAAGAATACGAAACTGAAAAAGAGGCCAGGGCCCAACAAAGGGCTGTAGAGCCATTGACGAATGAATGAATGAATTAATTAACTGAGTGAGTTTCTTAGCTAATTAGTCGGTCAAGTGGTCAGCTATGAGCAAATTATTTCGTCACTTAATTATTCATTTACCGGTCACGGTAGCCGAGCGGTCTAAGGCATGTACTGTCTTCGCTCGCTTGGAAACCGGGATCGTGGGTTCGAATCCCACTCAGGGCACGGATGTTTAGTTTGTGTGTGTGCGTTTTTCTGTGTTTGTATACAGGTAGAGGCCTTGCGACGAGCTGATCACCCGCCCAAGGAGTCCTACCGAATGTGTAAGATTTAGAAAAACCGAAGTGAACGGAGAAGTTCATGGAGGTAGGCCTAGGCCCACTGGGGCTGTAGTGCCAAGGGGGAAAAAAATATTCATTTAATTACTGATTAAATTCGATTGGTTGGTTGGTTGGTTGGTTGGTTGGTTGGTCTGTGCCACAGAAGTCTATTACAGGTCGCTAATCACAGAATTCCTACCAGTTTGTGCACCGCATTTTGCTCCTTAGCGATCTGAATATTGGGCTTATGAGTCGTCATAAGTCTTCGCAAATAAAGTTCGTTTCATAACAGAATATGCGATCCGATGTATTTTAGCCTAGACTGCTCAAATACAGACGTGGTTCGTTTCCATGGTAACAAGAGTTTCCCCCAACAGAGACTCAGGTAAACATGGTTACAGTCGCCTCTCATAAACGGATTAATTTCATGAAACTCTTATTGCTTATTCAGCGCTCTTCAGGAGACGTGGCACAATGAGTGGCGCGCGAGTTGATATCAGCAGTGACGTCGGCGGAAGGGCTACGGGGGAAATTTGAACTGAGAAATGCGAACAAAGTAGAAACTGAAATTATGTTTCAGGTCATTTTAACTAATCATAATCTCCCATTTATTTGATGGGCTATTTCATTAATGCGTACAAAGAGATAAGGAAAGGAAATATATGTCCAGAACAACCAAAGTTCTCTAGGAATACATGTTTCTCCCCAGAAATATCAAGAATCCGAGTATGAGAAACATCTGGCAATGCATTTTAAACTGTTTAGGAATATGCTACTGTATGATAATATAAGATTTATAACAACAACAAAATGTTACAATTTTCTCTTATCGAGAGACATTTACTCCGCCTTCCCATATACCAAAATCTTGATATCAGTTTTTTTAGTAGAAACATCCTTATGGAGGAATGAACTCTATACTCCGTAACAATTTCTCAGACAATGGGCTGATTTACAAGAAACTGACATGAAGATTATACCGTTTGAAATTTATAACTGGACCTATTTTAAGATATCCATCTCTGATAATGAATGAGCCGGGATAGCTCAGTCGGTATACTGACGGGCTACGAGCCAGATGGCCCGGGAGGGCTAAGGGAATCTTCTCTTCTCCAAAGAGTACAGACCGGCTCTGGGGTCTACCCCGCCTCCAACAGAGTGTGAACCGCGGGCTCTTTCCCCGGGAATAAAGCGGCTGGGGCGTGAAGCTGACAACTTATCTGGATCTAGTGCCGAAGTAAAATAGGTGGAGCTGTATGTCCACTGTCCCATACGTCTTCATGTCGTGGTGCTCAGTTAATTCAGTTAAGAGGTCAAATTGCTCCATTTTTATTTATATTGTTTTGAATTTTATTAAAGGTGGAACTCAATCTATGTAATATGTATATAAGAGTGAGCATTCAGTACAGGTTATTCAGAAAAACCTGGGCGAGAAACGGGTACTTCCACTGGTACCTCTCTACTTAAGCGGACAACTGAATTGCCAGGACCATCTGGCAAAAGCAAATGCCAATGGGGAGGTATAGTATGAATATGAATGTTTAAGCTAAGGACACTGGATTTGTCTGGTTAAGAATGGTGGCCATTGGCGTGCTTTCGGGGATCACAAAATGTGAAAAATATTTTCACCAGTTGGGAAACTATAAATATATCCACAAGGGCTCCGTGTATATTGCAGTACATCGGCCAGTTATTGTTGCCTGTAGTGAGAAAGTCACTGCTGTTTGCGAAATTACTTTAGGGCCATAACAAGGAAACTTGTAGACATTTCCAGGATGAAATCTGCTGGAATACAAGAACTACCATCTCAGTTTCACTGCTGAGCTTAAAATTGTGGGAAATTTATGTGTTTGTTGGACTGGATGTTCCCACATCAGTGGCTGTTAAAGAGATATGAAACAGGAGGTATTTTCTTCCGAAAAATCTGTTGAATCTCACCGAAATATGCGATGTCATATCGCAGAAGATATGACACTTTGTCTTTTACCTTCGCATGCTCCATATGCTTTGTTTGCGTGATGCTAAGCACGGGCTAGCATCACCTTTCTCGCGTGGTCAAGAGACACCTTGGGGATGTTCTGTTGACACTGCCCCGCTTTCCTGACTCATCAAGCTGCAGGTTGAGAGCCCCAGTTTGTGGCGGAGTTTCCAATATTATCCGCAGGGGTAGGGGCGTGTCTGAAGCAGCAATTACATGCAAATCTGTGTTGACCTTGTTGGGGTTGGAGGGTGAATGAAAAGCAATACATCACACCCTATCAACTTGTATCCCACACATGCACAAAGACAGCTATCATCGGGAACAAGTAAATACAGAGTGTCATATCCCTAATGACAAGACACTCAATAAGTGATGGCTCAGTCAGATTAGTGTCTGCCTGGGAGATGCTTTTCTGCGCCATCATATTCAGGCCTTCTTGGGCCCCATGTAGTCTTTTCGCCTGTGAGTTTGGGAGTAATTTTGCCGGGGCTAAAGTGGACGGAGCCTGAAGCTGATATTCACTTCCATCTAGTATAGAAGTTAAGAATATCTGGAGCAATAGCACATATCCCATCATACGTCTTCATATTGTGGTCCTTAATAAAGCGCAGATACAGTTTTACCATGAGACGGCAGACCATGTAGCACATATGGGAAGATGCATGCGTATAGGATTTTGGTGGAAAGCCAGAAAGTAAAAAAACCATTATGTAGTTCTGGACGTATAAATGGAAGGGCAATATTAAAATGGATCTCAGAGAAATAAGACGGGGTAATATGGACTTGATTGTTCTGGCTGAGAATAGGGGCCAGTGCACACGGTAATGAACTTTCGGGTTCCAGAAAATGTTGGGAATTTTTTAAGTAGCTGAGCGACTGGCTGCTTCCCAATAAGAAGGCAGCCCCATGTAGTTAGTTAGTTAACTGTATCAGTGACATATTCTGCGGTACATGTTGGTTCATGTGGATAGCAAAATAAGAACACCACTGTTCGTAATGTACTTGTATGAGCTTGTATGGTTCATTACCAAGAAACTGTTAATGCAACACACAATATGTCCACTTTGAAGTCCTTTTATTCGCAATGGAGACCAGAACTAGAGAAGAGCTGGAAAGAATACAGGCTGGCTCATTATGATGCCCACATTCATTGAGATGCATTCATCTCAATAGTCTGGTCATCGCGTCTATAAATTAATATAATCAGCCTATTCATCTCCCGTATGGATTTCTTCATTAGGACCACTTTAGTTGTTTACGACCACTGTGTTGAAAAATAAAACTCGCTGTATGAGTAAATGTGCATAACCCGGACGTACTCGTAGTATTCAAGGCTATAATTTCTGTAGGAGATATTTTTCTCTTATCGATACTTATCAACTGTTATCGATGACAGCGTATTTAAATTAGTAGAGCGCGTTCGGTCCACCGAAATGATAATGATGTTAGCAACGAACTTCATAGACAGAATCCTTGAGGGAATAACAAAGAAATTCTCTGCCTTTTATGGAACGTGAAGGTCAATTCCCGCTCCACAGGGGGATGTCAATGCACCTTATTCTAAAGCAAATTAATCCAGTCCACACCCTGTTACTCCGTTTCCTTAAGATCAAGTTTAATATTGTAGAGTTCTATTGTCTGGGATAGAACTCTACAATATTAAACTTGATCTTAAGTTCTGTGTACTACACTGAAAGTCAGCCGACGTTGAATATGTCGTCTTTCTCTTCAAGGTGTGGGACTAACCGAGCTCTGCTTCATGAAGGTGACGTACTTCTCCGGAACGCTGACTGCCTTAAGAGGACAGAAGCCAGAACTCTTCAGGTTTCTTATTGTGACATGTAGATCCATTGCCAGGGAACTTGATGGCAAACACATTTCCTTGGACATGAAAATGAGAGATATAGATTCTTGGAAACCAGCTCGTCGCTGTGGAATCAGCAGGCGTGTCCATGGATATGTGTGAACAACAAACATTCCCTAGGATACCGATACGCTATATATTTTTTATTACTAGTGGGGCTATTGGCAGGGGAAACCGAAGTACTCGGAGAAAACCTGCCCCAGAGCCACTTTGTCCACCACAAATCCCACTTGACCAGACCCGGGAAGCTAGCAACTAACCGCTTGAGCTATGACGCGGCTGATACGCTATATAAGCGGCCGTTCATATAAGAAGCAGGTCAGTTGTTAATTGAAAGTCAGCCTGTGAAGAGAAGTCAGTGGTAGTCGAGACAAAATGAAGCGAGTCTTAGCCATTTCTTTGAGTTACTGCAATTGATTGTGATTACAAGAGATTGTAAAATGTGTCAATAAATCCAATCATCCAATCCAGTACCCGTTATTATTAGTCACGGTGCCATAAACGCGTGACAATATTATTCTGCTTTCAGCGCCCAGGCCTTTCAAGCGGTCTCTTCTTTTCAGATGTTCTGACTACAATTGTTTATGCATTTCTCGTATTTCCTATCTCTTCATCCGTCTCATCTTTATTGATTCTGTCATCCTACTAAGTCATATTTGTGAAGTGTAAAAAGTTATGAGCTCGTAACTATGTAATTTTCGCATCGTCTAACTTCATCTTCCCTAGGCCCATATCTCCTCTTCAGCACCCTCGATCTATGTTTCTCCCATAGGTTCAGACAAAAATACATGGGCGTCAAGAACTGGATGTGATTACAGTTTTGTGTATTCTAATCTTCGGGGTATTATTATAGGCCTATATGAGACAGGCAACAAAGACTAAATGTTATCATTCTCTGATTTCTTTTTATTCACATGATCTATACGCGTATTGTATCGAATAAAAAAAAAGTCCGTGATTTTACTCCACAAGTGAACTATACCGACCGAGCGACCGCCGCTTGTCGGCGAAGTTAGTGCCAACTTTTGCGGTTAGAGGGTGTCGCGTGGTCAGCGCAAAGAATCCTCACGACCGTTAATTTCGGTTTTCTAGACCGGACTGTATCGAATCTGAATAGCTAATACATTTGTAGCGCAATTTGTTTCTGAATAGATACCATACATGGTTGGGATACCTTTGCGTTTTGTTGCATTGCTGTCTACACAGAAACATTAGCATATGGAACAGAAAGGCAGAACTGTATGTACGGTTCTACTAAGTGGAGGAACTGTTTGTGGCCTCACACTTTGACGTAAACACTTTGAATACTAAGCTGTCACACTGCCCTCTGCTGTGCAAAAGGACAATTTCAGAGCGAATGTTGAAATTTTCGAAAATACTATGGAAACGTATTAAAACTACAGAAAAAAGTCCTATGTACTTTCATTGAACGTAAATATCCGGGAGGCCGTTATAGCAGCAGGACTGTGTGGCGGAAACTCAAGATATCAAAAGAACTATTGAAACATTTCAAGGGCAAAGTAAAGAAGGAGAGTGTACCGTTTTGATATGCTGTCCAACAATGCGTACAACTATGAAACTGCTGTTATATTTGGCACACAAATGGTTAATTACTGCAGAGGAGCAAAGAGTGATCAGCAGGGCCCGGATTTTGATGACCTGAAAACATTTAAAAAATGACCTATAAAATCCAGAAAAATTACCTAAAATATGACCCAAAAATGTAATATGCAGGGCTCAGATTTTGATGACCTGAAAATATTTAAAAAATTACCTATAAAATGCCCGAAAAAATCCAGAAAAATGACCTAAAGGAGAAAGAGAAAGAACACTTCGCTTCCATATTATTCACATTTCAGAAAACATATGAAGAAAAATGCCCTAAAATGGCAAAAATGACAAGAAATACCCTTAAGTCCAAAGATTTACCAAAAAATTACCCCAAAAATGAAAAAAATGACCTTAAACCTATAAACCTACAAAGTTTACATTTCTGTAACCAGCAGCTCATATCCGAGATTTATATATTTAAGAGCATCGCATAGGATACAAGGAAAAAAAAACATGACATGTCATCAAAATCTGGGCCCTGGCGATCAGAAATGGTGAATGTTTACTATCACATGACGTTCCATCAGTAACCTTTCAGCGAGTAGCCGAAGTGACATCAGCACCGTTTTTGACGAGATGGTGAAAGGAATGAATTCATTTAAAGCTGGTATCTGCCTTAGAGAATTGAACAAAATCACACAGACCCAGCAGAGATTCAAACCATACTTTTTGATAATAGATGTGAAATCATTAATGTTGATGTAACCTGATCTTATAATTGTTTAATATTAAATCAATGGAGCATGTCTACTCAGATTAATGGCGATCATGTTGTAAAAACCTTAACATGCTGGTAGATACTATAGGGTTCTGATGATGGTGTATAACACACAGAGATACAGAGTTGATTGAGGCTAGCTCTTTCTAAGGGGCCTAACTGAGTAGGCATCTCCTCTCCCGAGGACAGAAACATATTCATTTTCTGAAACGTTGTTCTTTTTTCTTGGTAATCTACAATCCAGACGATGGACAAAGTCCAAAAACCCAGTATCTTAACATGCCGCATTATTTAGATCAGTGGTTTTCAACCTTTTTTTGCTCGTGTCCCACTTCTGAGTTTCATTCACTTCTGTGGCTCCCACCCCTCATATTGTTTAATAATAATAAATGTAAATATATTATATATAAAAATATATACTTTATTAACTGCACTTTTTTAAACAGGTATTTTTTGTTTATAAACAATATAAATAATAAAAGATGTTTATTAACTACAATCTCTATTTATAATAGAATTGTTAGTCATATCATATTTTATTTATTTACAACATATAATTATGGTCCTAACAAAAAATAATACATTATTATTATTATCCCTTAGGTTTAGTGAGATCCTTGCTGCTGCTGAGAACAAGTAAGTTTTTGTATATCTGGTTGCAGCGTTGTTAGAGATAATTCAAGATCACCTCTGTTCACAATATTGAGAAAGTTACGAACCTTTGATAACAGATGAACTTAACTAAATAGAGGTTCAGCAAGGTATGAAATAGGAATTCTGATAAAAAACAATTCTACCTTCTCACAAAGCTGTGGAAAGTTATTGGCAATTTCACTGTTTATCCAAAGATGTTTGTCGTTTTTTAATCTAGCTTGGTCTATTATATCACTTTGCAGTTTAATGAGATATTCTTGTAATTCGATGTCAACATCAACCACATTTTCCTCAGATGGATGGACCACCCAGTCTGGGATAGTCTTCTCTAACAGGTCACTAAACAGAAATTTCAAATCATTGTACATATTCTTCAAGTGCTCAATATACACAAAAAGGTCATCTTGCAATTCAATGTCAACAGTGGCCAATGAAGGAAATTACATTAACTCACGACATCCAATACTATCCCAGAATCGAAATATGCATATCTATATGAAATTGTATCTATATCTTTGAACATAAACCAAGCAAACTGGTATACGGAAATTTTTTTTTGTCAGTTTGAATTTTTAAAATTTATGACTGCCTTATTTCTAAATTTAAGATGTGGAAAATTTTGGAAGTTAATATTCATAAAAGTTACTTTGGAAGCCATTCTACTTAAAATAAACACAAAACCGCTGTACTCATTTCACAGCATTTCTTCTTTTGTTGAGAGGGGGTATTTAAATTCTATTGAATGCTAATAATTTGTTTGTAATGAAAGTTCAAATTATTATGAAAAGTAATGCTTAGTTGTCAAAAAACAGTAGCTGGAGTTTGTAAGTTACCTTCAAAGTAGGGAACTGCCACAATAATAGAACTTGCACAGAAAAATGTCTCCTTCAAAACACCCTGAATACTGAACTGAAGAACATCTGAAATTTACTGAAAAATGTGGTGGTAAAAGTCATGAGAAGAATGGGAGCTATTTAGGAAAATAAAGACTCATTTTTTCCAGTTGATCATTTTGTTAGGACTTTGCCTGCTCCAAGAAGGCAAGTACCTGTTTATCAGTACTTGGAATTCCCAGATCCAAGGTCGCGGTTAAGTACAATAGGTTCTGTCCCTTCTAAGTAAGGTACACAAAAACAAGGAAACTGAGTTATTGTGTTATTATATGTACTCACCATTTGGCATTTTTATCTTTTATATTATTAACAATTTTATTTTAGAAGTGAAATTTTTGTGGCCCACTTAACAATTTCCATGGCCCCCAATTTTTCACACTTCTGCCTGTGGCCCCTCCTAAATATGGCATAACCCCAGTTGAGAACCACTGATTTAGATGATCCATTTCAAATATAAAACATACATTATTAACACATGAACACAAATGAATCATATTGTGAGTTATTAGTTTAGCACCAAACATAACTCTGGTCTGCCTTGTTTATTCTCTTATCTTAATTTCTTTCTTCTTTCAATATCTTACTAATTATTTCTCAGTCTCTTTTTATAATATCCCTTAATCTTCTTCATGCATCATTCCCATCTTCAGTGCTTTCTCTAATGCTTCTTTATGCCTTGTAAATCTTTCCATTTTGTTCCATCTTCTAACACCTTTGCTCACTCCAATTTCATTTTATTTCTTTATTCCTTCAAAATTCTTTTAAATTCAGCAACAATTGGATCCAGCCAACGTCCTCTGGTCCATTGTCATGACCTTCATTTTATTATTTGCAGATTTCACCAATTTCTTTCCTGTTTCAGCAAGTTTTCTAGTATAAATCAGACTCTTTCCTCACAATTTGTTCCTTTTGTGAGTCAGATGTGAGCCATATAGCTTGAAGCATTCTTCCTAAACGATTCTACTGAAGACATGGAAAGTTAATATACAAGATCGACGAGTTTGTAGATATAGCCATACAGACACTGGAAAACCACCGAAAATCTTCCTGAGCTGCCAACAAACTTCAGAGGCTGAGAGAAGTACATACCTTGAAGTAGTTCAATGGCACCTGAAAAAGCAACAAGAAAATATGTGAAGGTAAGCAGCAAGTACAGGCCAAACTGTTATAAGTGTCAACCACAAACAGACCTCACGGCAGTTGTGTCCCACAACACATACCAGCAGCATGGGAACAGGAAGGGCAGCACGCAAGAGAAAACAGTTAAAATGGAAACTCTGACATCATCAGGAGTTTCCTTGCCATGACTTGCGGAGGCAATTAAGAAAGAAGCATCAGGTGTCCTGAGCAACGCTTGTAGATTGTCCAAAAGAATAGCACAATCATCCTCATAATTACTTCTACACAGACTTCTAAAATAAAGTCCAGTGGTGAAACTAGTCTTCAGGTTATCTACAAACTGTCCCACAGTTGGGTTATTGTTAGAACCGCGACGGCTCGGGTTCGAACCCGGGTCTGGTCAAGTGGGATTTGTGGTGGACAAAGTGACACTGGGGCAGGTTTTCTCAGAGTACTTAGATATCCCCTGCCAAACTTCATTCCACCAATTGCTCCACAATCACCCTCACCTATCATCTGGGGCTGGTACAATAGGCCAGAAGTGGCCGCAGTATAAGGGACTTAGTCCCACCCCACTAGCAATAAAAAAAAAGTATGTAATTGTTACAGTATATTGGCAGTTCAGGAGCGGTATCAGCGAAGAAATCTGTGTCGAGTGCGTGGGTGAGCAAGGATTGTGCACCATCAAGGATCCCCTGCCACAGGTATGTCATCTCACATTCATTCTTCTAGCCCAGAATTTCTGGACCTTGGTCAGTAATGTACTTACCCCTTGGTTATGAAGTGAAATGTAATTTCTACAGTGCATTATAAACATGATAAAATTTCTCTCATATCCCCCCTAGTTGAGTACTGTAAGGGAGTAGGCAGGGCATGGAGAATCTCAGAACTGCTTCTTTGGAGGACTGCAGAGCCCCAGTTGTAGGCAGCTGGAAAGGCACAATATGCATGGTATCAAAATATGAGGGTAAGTCAATAAGTAAGTTACAAATGGATATAGAACTTAAACAAATAAGAGTACTGATTTGAAAAATGGTTTTATTTCTCAACATAATCTCCCTGTACATTGAGGCACTTGTCCCATCGTTTCACAAGCCCCTGAAAACCAGCAGCATAAAATTCTTTGAGCTGTTGTCGGAACCAGGCGGTGACTTCCCTTTCTACAGCTTCATCGTCGGGAAAGTGTTCAGCCGAAAGATGATGTTTAAGAGGGCTGAAAAATGGAAGTCACTTGGAGCAAGGTCAGGGCTGTATCGAGGATGCTCGAGGACTTCCCACTTGAAATTTCACAGCGTCTCATTTGTTTTGTTGGCAGTATGGGGACGCGCGTTGTCATGCAAGAGCAACACGCCTTTGGTGAGGAGTCCTGGTAGCTTCCGTTGAATGGCCTTACGAAGTTTCCTGAGGATGTTACAGTAGGAGTCGGCCTTGGCAAGAGTAAATACATAATCATTCATTTTTGCATGTTAACCTTTATGTGACATGCTGCTAAAATTGAAAAGTTCACACCTGTTCCAATCCATGTTTTATGAGTTAAAACTCTGTTCCTCCCCACAAATTCCCCCCACTTTGAAAATGATCACCTACCAACATCCAACACCATGATAATTATCACTGCCAGGTGAGTTGTGAGCTAGCATCTTTTGTTTCACTGCAACTATCTTAGGACAATGATCCTTTCCTTTATGAAGTTAATGATACCAGGTACTTTTTTTTTTCCTTGGCACTACAGCCCCAGTGGGCCTAGGCCTACCTCCATGAACCTCTCTGTTCACTTTGGTTTTCCTAGGTTTTACACATTCGGTGGGACTCCTTGGGCAGGTGATCAGCTCATCACAAGGCCTCTACCTGTACACAAACACAGAAAAATGCACACACACACAAACTAAACATCCATGCCCTGAGTGGGATTTGAACCCACGATCCTTGTTTCCAAGCGAGCGAAGACAGTACATGTCTTAGAGCGCTCGGCTACTGTGACTGGCATCAGCTACTTTAGTAATTAGAAAATGGTCACATGCAATTTCCAAATATAATGAAGCAACACATGGTGGCTTTTTTCCTTCCCGAAATAACTAATGCGAAATGACTGATAACCTTGCTTCTGAAAACTCCTCCATTAGCACATCACATTTTGATACAGGTGGTCTGCAATGTGTTCACTTGCTACACACTAACTGTAAACAAACAAAACAGTGTTCAGACATTTTCAGTATTTCACCACAACTGTGAGTCTGTGCTGCCCAGAATGCTAATGTTTGTTTCATTCATACAGAAAAGGGTTACATGCTTTAAGGAGATACAGTACTCACTGGAAAGAGCAAAAAAAAAAAGTCCTAGTGAAGATACCGGGGGAGTTATGCGTTTGCTCCAGTGACATGCTTCCTGAGCAGAGTAACACGATTCCATCACAAAATCACTACATGGATTTGGAATCAAATGAGCATCACAACAGCTGCAAGGGAAAGGTAAGCAAATGTACATGACATGCACAGACCTCATCCTACTGCCCTCTGATTTATATAAAATCAGAAGTTTCCTAAGGACTATTAGGATTCATGCAGGGAAGTGCCATATGCAGTCTCAAACCTAAAAAATTTGCACATCACCACTTATGCTTTCCATAGCACCCATACATACATCAGAATCATTAATCAAATGTGCACATCACCACTTATGCTTTCCATATCATACATACATACTTCAGAATCATCAATCAAATAAAGCAAGTCTTTAATAGTAGAGTGAATTTACTGTCACTCATTCGACTCTGTATCTTATCCAGACTTATGCTCACTAATATACTGAGTTCTTTTTATAAAACACAGGTTAAAATTATTATTCTAATTTAATTGTTAAAACTTCGTGAATCGAAGTTCAATTCATGTCATTGCTTACACAAACTTTTAACCAATAATAATAATAATAATAATAATAATAATTAAACTAGTTAAAAAAGAACTAGACACAGTTGTGAGTGTAAGTAAAATGAGACTGTAAAAAGAAGTGAAAGTGTAACCAGTGACATGAATTGAACTTCGATTAACGAACTTTGAACTTTTAACAATTAAATTAGAAGAATAATTTTAACCTGTGTTTTACAAAAAGAACTCGATATATTAGTGAGCGTAAATCTGGATAAGATAGAGAGTCGAATGAGTGAAAAGTGAATGTGACCACATGTAATTATACAGCCGTGTTCATGCATCTGAGGTTGACCTCTTGAGGTCGAAACATGTAGTGATAATAAAAAACGTGTTGTGTAGTCAGTAAATTCACTCTACTATTAATTAAACACACAACAGGATGCAAGAAACGATTAAAAGCAAGTCTTTCTTGAGATGTTAATAGTTACTCAGCATGTTAAAAGAGATTCCAGAAATATTATGGAGCCCAGAAGTTCATTTCCACATTCACAAAAGCCCAACACAGATCTTTGTCCTGAGCAGTCAACTCTCATGCCATTTCTTTAAGATCTGTTTTAATATTATCTTCCCATATACGCCTGTCTTCCTACCAAAACTTTTTATGCTCTTATCTTCTACCATGTGCCCTACCCATCATACCCACTTTCTCTCTTGTAGTTCCTAAATATTCTCTTCAGCACCCCATTCTCACACACCTCCAAGTCTTCTCTCTTCCTCTTTCTGGCCAAAGTTGAAAAGGACCTTCCCCTAGAATTTTTTGTTTAAGATATGCTTTACAGAATTTTTTAATTTAAGAGCAATCTGATATCAAATGGGATAAGCAGTAGCACAATGCATGTTGAGAAAATATGGCTGGTGTTATGAACATTAATTGCAGAGAAGAAAATGACTCTTAAGAGGAATCAAAATGGCTTGGTACCATTCTGTACAGTTACTTAAACGCTTACCCTCTGAGGCAGGTCAACATGACAAAACTAACTGTTGTTTCTCCCCCAAAACACACCCAGCACGGCTTGCATCTAAGAGGTACAGAGGTCAGTGATCACCTTGTGTTTCAGCTGATTTAACTCTGTGGGCAAAGCACCAAAGTATCCCAAAGCTCGTCATGCAGTCTCACTGAACTATATTACCAATCTGGGAATGATCATGGACATAACATCAGGTATCACAACAATATGAACTTGACTGTGCTGCCACCTTCCTTATCAGCCTGCTATTGTGACTAGAGATCTTTCAGGCTTTCATCAATTCCTCCACGGAACTGCCAGGACATTAGTTTAAATTAGGCCATGACCACATCCTGTCATTTAACACAAACCTATAAAGTTGAAAGAATGCTGCTGATAAAGCAAATCCACCTGTGACATGCAATTCTTCAGCATTAATGAGGCAGGCAAAGGCCAAGAATATTAAACAAACTGCCTTAGCACCATAACAACAGTAATCAACAACCTCTGAGCTACCTAGAAGCAAGTCAATACGCCCCTGCCCCCGCCCCTACCCCCCTTGGGGCACCCACTGTGCACTGAGCTTAAGGAACAGACAACCAAATTAAGCAAACACTCATTTTATAAAGCCTGCCATGGAGTCATATCCTCAGCCAATTCAATCCAGTTCAATATTATACTTCCAAATGAGGTACCACTTTTAGGTTTTCCAAACTAAGTTTTGTGTGCACATCTTTCCCTCATTTGACTTAATGACATACACAACATATCCAAGTCAACAGAAACAAACAGGAATATAATGAAGCTTAGTGAGTTTGGTGTGCCCCTGGGTTCAAGTTATATATATCATAAAACATGAACATATGATTCATGAGTTCAAAATTCCCTCTACTTGGTGAGGTCTGTGACCCAACTCCTGGACAACTATGCTATAGGGGGCCACAGAGAAGAGGGCTGAGCTAAAGTCAACAATCTCACCTTGCAAAACACTGTGTGTTAAAAAACCTGATGACAGAAATCAGGTGAAAAACTTAAATAACCAAGGAAAGGTTATCAGACCAGTGAGTCATATGAGGTCTGGCAATAAAGTTTGCGAACTCGCCACCATGTGCTTGTCATGGCAGCAGTTGACACAAACCTCAGTATGGTTTTGATGATGTTGGCATATCAGTGTTTCACAGCTATGTTATTGTTGATGTATGGCAGTCTCTTTCTGAGTGGAATCTATTACTTCTTGGCAAGAGTGGAAGTGAAAACTGAAATCAGAGAGATGTTAAGGCAAGTTTACGGGGATCCTATGAAGAAAACGGCAGTTTACAAGAGGGTGACACGTTTTTCTGAGGGAAGAGGTAGTGTTACTGATAAAGAGAGATCAGGACAGCCAGCAATGAACAGAAGTGAAGAAAACATTGCAAAAGTTCATCAAATTGTGCGTGAAAATTGTCACCCGACTGTCAGCAGCATAGCAGAGCAGGCAAACATCAACAGAGAAACATTTAGGAAAATCTTAACTGAAGATCTTGACATGAGGAAGGTGTGTGCAAAAATGGTCCCAAAGGACCTGTTCACACGGCACTGTCTGTGAGGGAGTTTATAGCTTGTAAACAAATAAATGTGCTGGAACACCCTATTCACCTGATCTAGCCCCCGGTGACTTTTTTCTGTTCCCAAAGATAAAGGAAACATTGAAAGGAAGGCATTTTGATGACACTGATGACATCAGGAGTAATAACAATGGCATATCTGAAGGCATCTCCACAAAACCAGTTCTAAAATTGTTTTGAAGGGTGGATTAGGTGCTGGCACAGGTGCATAGTTTTCCAAGCAGAGTACTCTGAAGGTGACCACAGTGATATTCAGCAATGAGGCATGTAGCCCCTTTACTGCGATGAGTTCTCTAACTATAGTGTCAGACCATGTATTTTGCGACTTGGGATGCGGTCAGTTCATAAGCAGCCAATTAAAAATGGAATTACACACATACAGTGTTCCTGTTGCAGCAATTCAAGAGACCAGAAGGAATGTGAGGAAGCACGGGCAGTAATGCATTTGGTCCACAGGATTTAGAACCATAAGTTAACTTAGTGACACGGGGAAGTCCCACATTATAAAGGTCAAATGGGCTCACACACCAACTGGAGGAAAAGATGAGAGTGGGTGATCTAAAATCAAATATTGGACAAGAGGAGATATTTCACTGAACTACTGGAAGATGGAGTTCACATGAGTTATCCAACAGTAACAAACTGAAAGCCACCAATTTTGCTGTCAGCATGCATTTTCCCGCCAACAAGATACACAAGGAAGTGTGGTGATCTCTAGATAACTTCTACCAGAGATGTGGGAGCTGTAGTGGTGTGAAGTGTGATATAGGCCATTATCTGGTTCATCTGACTGACAGAGAACATTAAATTACTGCTGGAGGGAAATGCAGCGAATACACGTGACTGGACATCCACAAATAATGCAAGGGGGAATGAGATTAAATACTGTTACATATGCTGGTAATGCAACAAGTTCTCTGGATTGATGAATGACACTTCAAAAGGTTATTAGAACAATAAGACACAAAGTCTTCAACACTTGGATGCTCCTTGTATTTATTCAGTGAGCAAGTCTGTATCTAACCTCTTTGGCTCAGTCAGCAGGTCTCTCCAACATCTCATCTTCTTGGCGCAGTCAGCAGGTCTCTCCAGCATCTCATCTTCTTGGTGCAGTCAGTAGGTCTCTCCAGCATCTCATCTTCTTGGTGCAGTCAGTAGGTCTCTCCAGCATCTCATCTTCTTGGTGCAGTCAGTAGGTCTCTCCAGCATCTCATCTTCTTGGTGCAGTCAGTAGGTCTCTCCAGCATCTCATCTTCTTGGTGCAGTCAGTAGGTCTCTCCAGCATCTCATCTTCTTGGTGCAGTCAGTAGGTCTCTCCAGCATCTCATCTTCTTGGTGCAGTCAGTAGGTCTCTCCAGCATCTCATCTTCTTGGTGCAGTCAGTAGGTCTCTCCAGCATCTCATCTTCTTGGTGCAGTCAGTAGGTCTCTCCAGCATCTCATCTTCTTGGTGCAGTCAGTAGGTCTCTCCAGCATCTCATCTTCTTGGTGCAGTCAGTAGGTCTCTCCAGCATCTCATCTTCTTGGTGCAGTCAGTAGGTCTCTCCAGCATCTCATCTTCTTGGTGCAGTCAGTAGGTCTCTCCAGCATCTCATCTTCTTGGTGCAGTCAGTAGGTCTCTCCAGCATCTCATCTTCTTGGTGCAGTCAGTAGGTCTCTCCAGCATCTCATCTTCTTGGTGCAGTCAGTAGGTCTCTCCAGCATCTCATCTTCTTGGTGCAGTCAGTAGGTCTCTCCAGCATCTCATCTTCTTGGTGCAGTCAGTAGGTCTCTCCAGCATCTCATCTTCTTGGTGCAGTCAGTAGGTCTCTCCAGCATCTCATCTTCTTGGTGCAGTCAGTAGGTCTCTCCAGCATCTCATCTTCTTGGTGCAGTCAGTAGGTCTCTCCAGCATCTCATCTTCTTGGTGCAGTCAGTAGGTCTCTCCAGCATCTCATCTTCTTGGTGCAGTCAGTAGGTCTCTCCAGCATCTCATCTTCTTGGTGCAGTCAGTAGGTCTCTCCAGCATCTCATCTTCTTGGTGCAGTCAGTAGGTCTCTCCAGCATCTCATCTTCTTGGTGCAGTCAATAGGTCTCTCCAGCATCTCATCTCCTTGGATTCTATCTCCCCCTGCGGTAGGTTTTGATTGAACCATATAGAGATCACCATCTGCATGGGTACCTACTTTGCATAGCTCTTTTGTTGCTGGGTGAACAACCTTTACCTATCCATTACAATGGAACTGCCTCTGTATGCATTGCCTAGGGACTGATGTGAATCTCTAGGCAATGCATTGCTTATTCAGTCATACTCATTGCTGTGGAAACATGTTCCAACAATTTTCCATCTAGCAATAGTGCATTCCATGCTGCCATGGGAATGTTCTCAGTGAAGGCCAGCCCAGCAGATGGACAGATTGAAGCTTTCAGGTGTTATGTTGCAATACAAATGTTCATAAAATAACGTAGGGGGGAAGCAAAAAGCATTTGTAGGCTAAACAAAAGGGTTCATGTATGCAATTACAGTGGAACAAAGCAGGGAGGCTAAGAAATTTTTGTAAGCAGGCCACAAGGTCAAAGGCTAGACTGAGATGGCTGGAACACAGAGAATGATTTACAGAAGCTGAAAGTGGCAAAATGAAGGTAAAAGGCAAATAAGAAGAAAGAACGAGCATTTGTCATAAAGACAGTTAGGGTTCTTACACGGTCCTCAAACCAAGGAGTGAGTGAATAAGAACATTATTTCACCCTTACAGAAATTTGAGATCAAAATGAATGCTCTTAAACACAGAGTGGAAATAAATTCATGCTGCATATGCACAGGGACCTGTGATGTATCAGATCATATGCATGGCTCACACACATGTATGATGTTCCCATCCTACTTGAGACTGTGCAGCTATTACTCTTAATCAAGATGTCCGGAAAGAGGCCATCAAGTTGAAGTGCAAGGGGTACAGCTAAATGGGTGGAGAAAGTGAGCCTGCCTATACTTCTGATGGATGAAGAAGAGCACTCTCATTAGAAAGGTGAACAGCTAAAATTTCTCTATGAATACATCTCCACTACTAACAATGACAAGTGTTCGCATTACAGACCTTCACTACACAGACACAATTTCAAGAACCAACCCTTCTGCAAACAGAAGCATTTGGTAGAGAAAACTTCTGCATGAATGAGTATGCTGTCTTTTGTTACCAAGGAACTCCCAGTAAGGCCTATCCAGTTTGTCTTTACCGAATGCGTCAAATGGGCATTCATATTTTAACGTGACTAAGCCATTTCCATAATGACTCCATCAACTCTTTGGTCAAGAAATTTTTCCAAAATACATACAAATACAAAATATTCATAAGTTATGTAGCCCTCAAAGTGCAAGACAGGTCACATGAAAGCACATGCACCTGATGTGCAGTGACAGGTTATTTTTGACAAAATTATTCTTTATATTTCAAACTCTCAACATATCAGGGTTCCAAACCAGTACCATGATAGAGTTCAAATAAGTGTGTTTCTGATGACTGTGAAAACTGTATTTAAGTTTTGTTATGGGAGAAGTGCATTTGGACAGTAAAGGGCCAAAGGTTTAAAATGGAGGGAAATTAGCACCGAGAGGATTGACTTGGGGTCACTGAAATTGAACATTAAATTGCGGTTCCACTGCAATGTGCAAACTGAAGCAGCCCCACTGACTGCCAAATTCCCCACAGCGCACCCCATAATTTGGTTCACATATGACACGCACCTTTGCTACAGAAAATGCTTGCAGATGGCGCATAGTAACAGGGAGAATTTGCTACATATCCCTCTTAAGATCCTCCATGTTCAGCCCAAACACAATGAAATCGTTGAACAATGACTTCTTCACTGGATGCCACCAAACTCCTGTCAACAAGAACAATATCTTTCAGAGGATGTCCAACTCTGTTAGTTGCATTAACAGTAACAGTTCAAGACAGCAAGCAGAATATCCTTCCAGAACCTTATATATATATATATGTGGCATGGGACCACTGTATTCAAAGGTTAATATCAGAGTATATCAGGACATTTTTGCTATGTATTTCTAATATAATTATTTTTGACATAACAAATTCTCAACCTAACAAGAGCTTTAATAAGCATGCAGCCTGACACAGCTGCAAATTCCAACTACAGAATTTGTGCTGGGTTCATGGCAAACTGTTAAAATGATCCTTCCACCAGAAGTGCATCAGCAGTCAATATGCAAATGAACCTGTCCCTCTGAACATCAACTTATTCTACAGGAGAATACCCAAAATTTCAGAGCAACATACGTGCCTGCAGCTTCCAGGCTGATACCCACCTGCAAGCTACACAGTGTCCTGACCCAGAAGATCACAATATAAATCTTCATGAAAAACTAAAAAAATCATTGCTTCTGAGACAACACACACCTTGGCTTCACAGACTCCTCACTGCTAGCACCTAGTGACATGCCCTCCATGTAGATGGAGCGCAGAAGAGAGGGGAACCATTCCTGAATCCTCCTTGTTAGGTCCAGACTCAGTCACATCCTCTGCCAGCCGAGACAGCAGTCTCCAGCCCCTCCAGAGGTACCAACAATCACAAATTAAAATTCTCCTGCAATTTGCATCATGTTTATGCCCCTCCTACTGTTGGTTTCCAAAATCCTGCTTCGCTACAGGGCCAATTCATGATTGGTGAACAATAGTCATGTGAGGGGAAGGGATCTTGGGCACTCATTCTTCAGTAAGAAGTCAAGCTTCTCACAGGCGACATGAAAGAGGCATGTGAGGAATTCCTGAACGCTCCTTGCTTGCTTCACACCAAACAGTGTCCTTCACTATGGAGAATGGGATTTTCAGTGCTGCCAGCCCATCTAAGAAACTAAGAATAAAGAATACATAAACAACACTCAGTTCTCAAGCACAATATATTTATGAGCACTAGTGGCATTGCTTACTGTCATTTATTTACAGTTCCAAAAAAATCCATAGAGGCATCTGCCTCAGATACAGAACAAGTCAATAATACAATATAACATATAAATATACATACATAATCAGACATTCATCATTGTCAAAATTTAAATACTCAATACAACAAAACTACTGCACAACAATACATTCATATATCAAAATAACATTTAAAATTACATACATGATTAAAAGACCGTCAAGACTCTTAATATAGTAATATGAAATCTATTTTCTTAATATATGATACACCTATATTACAGCAGTGAGTATTTTTATTCCATATTCCGTTGTTGCATCCTAGCAATAGGAAACAGTGTTTACTAAATATACATGAGGTATCAATCTTTATTCCAGCAGTAGTATTCTTCAACAGTATAAAAAGAACAGGTGATAAGAAACTTCTTTAACGCCACTTTAAATCCAGGAATGTCATAAGATAATTGTTTAAGCTCTGGAGGGAGGTGGTTATAAAGTTTGATACCAGAATACCATCCACCTTTCTGAAATATCGTTAAGTTTACCACCGGAAGATG
>NW_019731600.1:42926-82816 GCF_002891405.2 Cryptotermes secundus
CATAACTTAATTTGTTATTAAAATTATTAATTGAAACATCGTTTATTTCCCATATATAGTAGTAGCTATCTTTAGGTTTTTGTTTAAATATATTGTGTATTATTAGGTTCTGGGCATCATGATCAGAAAGACCATTTATGATGGGACATACAGTAAAATTAGTAAACTTGTATGTATTAATGAAAATATTATCAATTAAAGAATAAGAATCATTTTGGAATCTAGTAGGAAATTGGATTATACTATATAGTCCATGAGAGGCTAGTATTGAGTTTAGCTGCTGTTTGTGGGGAGAATCTTCGAGATAGTTGATGTTGAAGTCACCACATATTATTATATCCTTGGTGTGTGCAAAAATCATATTTAAAAGTTCGTCAAGGTTTTGAAAAAAATGCTGAAAGTTACCAGAAGGAGCTCTATAGATGGTAATAACACATACATGGTAATAACTGTACACTAGACAGCTCATTACCTTTAACCCATTTCATGCACATGCATTATCCAATGAAAATTCAAGAATTTCAATTTGCAAAAAAAGTCACTCAAAAGTGAGTGTTCACACAGGACCTCCTTACTCTAGTTAGCTAAACTCACCACCGTCATCATCATCACTGTAATTCTCCAGTGTGATGCCATCAAACTCCTGCCAACACTGAGTAAAAATCTTTAAGAAGCCTCTCAACTGCTTCCTTTATACTAAACTGCTCTAACCACCACAAAGTGCAAGGCAAACTGTTAAATTTCACTTGGGTGGGGCGCATTCCCCATTGCAGTTCTTCCTACACAGAAATGTGCCATTGGCACTATACCCTGACACCTTATGTAACAAGTGAACAGTATAACATTCATCTGTGGTGTAGCAAAACCTGACCTGGAAATTTGGCTGGTGTGGGATGGGCTGGCCACTGCCTGTACTATTGAAGCTTAAATAATTCCTCTTGCAAATAATGTTTACTTGACTGCAAACTATTATTTCATACTGTCTGCACTTATTCATGCTATTATTAACAGCAGAGAGCTTAATTATTCATATTTCTTTTATATTTCTACCACAAAGAAAAACACACAAACTTTAATTGAGCTAGTAGGGAGGTTGGTATAGAAGTAAACACAGAGAAAACTAAGTATATGTTGCTGTCTCGTCACCAGAATGCAGGGCAAAATCATGACATGAAGACCGGTAACAGATGTTTTGAAAGTGTGGCAGAAAATGTGATACAGTTCAGATTTTTTGGAATGATTGTAACAAATCAAAACCTGATTTCAGGAGAAAATTAAGAGGAGATTGAATTCAGGTAATGCTTGCCACTACTGAGTCCAGAATCTTATACCTTCTTGTTTGCTGTCTAAAGACATAAACCTCAGAATATACAAAATTATAATTTTGCCTGTGGTTCTGTATGGGTGTGAAACTTGGTCTCTGACATTAAGGGAGGAATACAGACTTAGGGTGTTTGAGAACAGGGTGTTGAGAATATTTGCACCAAAGAGGGATGAAGTGACAGAATGTTGGAGAAAACTGCATACGAGAAGCTTCATAACTTGTACTCTCTCAAAGTATAATTAGAATGATCCAAGTCAAGGAGGATGAGATGGGCAGGGCATGTATCAGGTATGGGAAGAAACGGAATACATATAGGATACTGGTAGGAAAGCAAAAAGGAAAGAGACCATCAGGAAGACCAAGATGAAGGTTGGTGGACAATATTAAAATAGATCTTAAGAGGTGGGATGGTATGGTAGGGATTGGATTGATCTGGCTCAGGATAGGGACCAGTGGAGGGCTCTTGTGAACACGGTAATGAACCTTCGGGTTCCATAAAATTCTGGGAAGTTCTGAGCAACTGCATAACTGGTGATTTCTCAAAAAGGGCTCAGGTCCATGAGTGAGTGAGTAATGTACCCTACACCTTCCTCTCCAGCTAACACCAGCCATATTTCGCAAAAATGGCAAAAAATCAAATCGCATCCTTTCAATCATGTGAACCAACAGTTATATCCATCAATACCCTGGTGAGTTATGGGTCACTTTGGGAGGGTACTCTATGCCTTGGGCTCCACTAATCTTCTATTTCTCCCACTAGCAAGCATCACCTACCAGTCCAGGGCATCCAGAGTTCCTGAGTTCTGTTTGCAGCAACTGTCATGATCAGTCATGATTTTGCCCTGCATTCTGGTGATGAGACAGCTACATATACTGCATTTACTTTACGTTTACTTGTAGACCAACGATTTTTAAACTGTGTCAAAATATATAAGATTGGTAAATAGGCAATTATTTGAGTCAAGTTTAAATCCAACTCCTGAAATAAAGGCAAAGTTAACTTGCAACACAACCATATTTCATTTTATTACCTGTAGAGTGGTATGAGATAATATTGTATTAATCATCCTGTTGCATTAATATATCGTTTGTTATGGACAATATATTTCCGTCAACAATGCAACTATTTCTGTCACTCCTCTTCACGACGTTCTGGTCGCAAACGGCCATCATCAGTCGTCGCAGCTATGACAAAACTGTTCCACCGTATAAGATGTCCGCTTTTTCACATCACGTGTAAATGCAACATTTCATATTTTAAATAAAATGGTGTTAAAATCGATAACACAGTTATTATTACTTAAAATTCCATATGCTTTCTAATTTTAATTTAACTTCTCTTACGCAGTGCCTTAGCACTGGGTCTGCTCCGGTCTGCTGCACCAAACCCTATGATAATATGGGCCAGTTTGGAGCGTTTGGAGCATTCGTGGAATGATGGCTGGCAGTAGAAAACGGTAACAATTATCTGGCTATTGTGGGTTAGTTCAGTTCTGCTGTAAACTTCTGTAGTTCATTCCAAGCAACTCCAATTGAAAGATCATGCTCGTTAACAACGCGGTAAAGGCAATTGCCTAGAAATGAGTTTTCTGGGAAATATACTAGAGTTATACACCGTTACACACCAATATCACTGATTTCAAATAACTACTGAATCCAACTAACGTGAACCGAACCATCTAGTAGCGTCTAGTAGTGTTTACGACGTTAGTCCAGTGAAATGATGGTACACTAACACTCTGTTCCACATTGTAAAAATGTACTTATCCCGCACTATATTTATAATGGCTGCGCGTGTAAATTTTCAGTGCCATCTACATGTGAAGGGAAATCTCTTTCGGTATAGTCTCCGGCATCGGTAGCTAAGTCTATATCCAACATCCCTTCCTTTACCACATTTTATTACGTACGGTGTTCTGTGGTCGTCTTTCACGCGGGTAAGGCGGTTGAAGGGGGGAAACTGATAACTATTTTCCATCAAATTCTACGATTAGCAATCTACAGTGCAATATCTCCCCTTCCCGATGCCGTGGATTTAAACACAGGTGCAGCTTTAACTTTATTTTGCAACAGATTATAATTCTGTTGGGTGGGGGCCAAACTGCAGATATGATTTTGTTCTCCCTAAACCAAATTAAACTAGACCACAAATTAGTATTGTATGATCAAAAGGTGCCATTTATCTTAGAATGGTTATGGATGCATATTCTGCCAACTGTAACTGAATACCTACTCATCTTTAAGGCATAAAAGAAAGTGATTACATTTGAATATGCATGTGTATATTCTTGGGGTTTTCTCAGCCATAGGAAATAGTATTGTAGCATGTACAGCTATTGATATTCAATAGGTGTATAAACAACTGTATTATGTAACCAGTTTCTAGGCAAGGGATTGATAAACATGTTCCTGCGGCAAAGAAAACAAATACAACAATAGTGTTCCTGTTGGAAATGATGTTTTCTGCTTGGTCCATGCAGAGTGGTTATATGGACGACAACTGGGGAAACCCAGTTTGTTGTTAGTTGAGAGTTCAGTCATGCTTGGGAGGCTGTGAAGATAGAACCTGAGCTTGGGAAGCTGAACTATCTCCATTCCATTGCTAGGGAAAAAAGCTTAGGAGGTGCTGTGGTGATTTGTAAAGTGCTGAGATTAGCGGTAGCACTGTAATTGTAGTTCCGAGTGGTGCGTATAAATAGTGAATAAACTCATTCACCAATCAATACCTCACTTATAGGCACTCATATATGTCACAGTATGTTGTACTGGGACCCACTTCCTTTCTTGAAACATGTGACTAAAAATGTAAGCAATATTATATTATTATAATTATTGTTCATTTTTCTAAAAGCATTGTGTTGAACAGGTAAAGGTAAAGTTACCTCTGTAACAGGCTGTGAAGGATCATAGGGTTGTGGGTCGTTGAGGCTCTCACATGATCTAGACAGTAGGCTCGCAGATGGTAGTAAGGTTGTCAGCCTTAAATGCAGGCCACCATTTACCCCCCAGGAAAATTCCTGGTCTCATTTCTGTTAGAGGCTGAATTGACCCCAGGGCCATAGTGTGGCTGGAAGGATTAGGTAAATTGAAAAATTCCAGTGACCTCAACAGAACTTGAACCATTGTGTTGAATATGAGTCTGAATTTGAAAAATGTACAATCCAGATTGAGTTATGCTGGTTTCCTTCATTTTCGCCTTAAATTATTAAAACTATGCGAGGATGAGGTTCTCATGGCAATGACTCTGTCTTTTGGAATGTGACACAGAGCAGAGTGGTAGGTAGTGACCAACATTTAGGATGAACCTGCCACCTCCATTTACCAGACTACACAGCGTCATGTCCAAGAAGACAGTAATTTTTTATTCTTACCAATTTCCTAAGTCTAACATGTAGACACAAGATACTGTTGTGAACACAATGATGTAATTTCTGGTTCTATAGAAGGTAGTGAACCTCTTGACTAGTTGAGTGACTATTATCTTCTCAAGAAGGATTTTTCTGCATGGAATTTGGAAATTGAATATGTTATTGTTTGTTGGCCTCAAAAATCAGAAATTCTATTATGATTCAGAATTGTAAATTTAATTATTTAGTTTTAACATTATAATACAAGTAAACATGATCATTTAGAACAGGCATGTCCAACGCATCGATCGCGATCGACCGGTCGATCGTGGAACAATTTTTGGTCGATCTCATAAGCCTATAAGGAAATTATACATGAAAAGCATGTAAATTCACTTGTAATATAATATGGTTATGTTCACATTTTTAAGAGAAAATACGTGTTAAAGTAGTCTGTAGTTTTAATGTATGTTGCTTTTACAACAAACATCATGTGTCGTGTTATTTTTACCAATATTTTTGCTTAAAGTGAGATATGATGATAGGAGGGGGTGGTAGATCACTGGCAGATTTGATACTAAAAAGTCGATCACAACATGTTTGAAGTTGGACATGCCTGATTTAGAATATTGCCTTTAATATTGCATATACTTATACTAAATTCTTTACATGTGTGTACATTCATTGTTTCTACTGCATGATATTCTTACAACTAACTAACTAACTAAATACGTGGAGCAGAATCCTTCTTGGGAAACCAATAGTTGCTGAACCATCCAAGAAGTTCCAACAATTTCACAGAACCCAAAGGTTTGTTACTCTGTTCCTAAGAGCCAGCCACTAGTCTCTATCCTGAGCCACATGAATGAGTCCTCTCCATACCCATCCATTATATTTCTTTAAGAATCTCTTTAATAACTCCAGGTTTTCTTACCAAAATTTGGAATGTATTTCTTCTCTCTCCCATGTGAACAATATGACCTGCAGTCTCAGTCTCTTCAGTTTGATCATCTTGACATTATTTACTGAGCAAGATGGCTAAGACAGTAACATATTCTAGTCATTTTGCACACACACACACACACACACAAATATATACCATCAACACAACAAATACCCAGTTTTAATTTCGATCTTTATAGCTGATACATGTTTCGGTCATACAAGACCATCAGGCAGTTATACACAGGAATACGTATAGTCACTGAAATACCAATATGGATCCTTATCAGTGCAATGTGTCGTATTATATACTAACATAAATCTTTTGCTTCAAGTTGATGTAACAAATACATAAATAAGATAAAAGATAAATATAAAAGTATATCATATATCAAAATTTATAATGTGTTGCATATATTATTAAAAATATATTAAAAATGTTTAAAAAATATTAAATGATTTCTGACAGTAGGTTAAGAATGTGTGTGCCAACTTAAATGTGTACAGCTGCCTGATGATGGTCTTATATGACCAAAATATGTAGCAGCAATACAAATGGAAATTAAAACTGAGTATTTGTTGTGTTGACAGTAGACATAATTCATATATATGTGTGTGTGTGTGTGTGTATGTCCCTAAGGGATAGGCCATAAAATCTGGCCCTTGCATTGCGACCTTCAATGACCTATTGAGCTTCCCCTTTGGTTTAACCCTTTATTAATCCTGCACTTCGAAAGAAATGTAGGACTTTATTTATGGGGCACTATAAAAGTCACTTGGTTCCATGAAGAACTGACCCAGGTGACAAAACTTTAATAAGCTATGGCCTCACAATCAAATAGGAAGTGTGTGGCTGATTCATCTTCTTGTAGGCACCTTTCACAAGTTGGGTCATCTGTCAGTCCCAGTTTGAAAAGGTGCCCTTTTAGGTGGCAGTGTCCAGTAAGTAATCCTACCACCCATCGTAGTTGAGCTCTGTTTAATTTTAACAGGTCCTTCTTTCTTCTGGCAGAGGGTCCTGATATAAATCCTTTTGCCTATTTGAGTGCAATTATGAATTCCCAGTGTTTTCTGTGATTTCTATCTGTTCAGTACCTGATCGCTTTCTTGGCAACTTGAGATGCCGCAAGCTGGTTCAGGTCCTATGAACAGCTGTTCAGCTCCTGTTCTTGCCAGCCGATCTGCGGTTTCATTCCCAGCAATACCCTAATGACCTGGCACCCATATCAGCTGAACTCTTTTATGTTTGGCCATATACATATCTAACACACAACAGGATGCAACCAATGAAGATAGTCCTTTTGTGGTTGAAATTGCTGTTGCGAAGTTGAAAAACTATAAATCATCAGGTATTGATCAAATGCTGACAGAACTGATTGAAGCAGGAGGTGAAAAACTATTTTCTGAGGCCCATAAACTCATTAATTCTATTTAGAAAAAGGAAAATTTTCCTTCTTGTACCAGTTTACAAGAAAGGCAATAAAACTGACTTTGGTAATTGTTGAGGCATATCACTGTTATCAGTTTCATAAAAAACTGTATCCACTATCATTCTCTCAAGGTGAAATTCATGCAGAGACAAAATTATGTGAGAACACAACCATGAGTTTTGTTATAACAAATCATATGTTTATTGTTCTTCAGATACTTGTATTGGGAAGAAAATGGGAGCATAATGAAAGAGTAAAAAGCTATTCATATACTTCAAGAAAACCTATGATTCGGTTAAGAGAGAAGTACTCTAGAATATTCTCATTGAGTCTGGGGTGCATGTGAAACTAGTTAGGCTGACTAAAATGTGTTCAAATGAAACCTATAGTAAAGTTCATAGATGTAAACATTTGTCTGGTTGTTTTCCATCCAAAATGGCCTAAAACAAGGAGATGCTTTATACCCCTTTCCTTTGAACTTTTTGTTTTAGAATGTTCAATTAGAATTCCACTAAAACGTAAGCCTGAAATTAACTGGGATATATCAGCTTCTGGTATATAGTGATGGTGTATACCTGTTGGGAGATAACATAAATACCTAAAATAAAAACACAGAAGCTATAATTTTACATAGTAAGCAAAACGCAGGACAAAATCATAACATAAAGATAGCTGATAGAGCCTTAAAACATGTGACAAAGTTAAGATATTTGGGAATGAGAGTGAAAATCGAAATTTGATTCATGAGGAAATAAAGAGTAGGTTTAACTCGGGTAGTGCTTGCTACAATTCTTTTTCAGAACCTGTTGTCTTCTCGCCTAAAAACAAAGAAAAAGAAAAATATGTATTGTAGCGTGTCTTGTGTGTCACGCTACAAATGAGTTCACGCCGTTCTTTGATATAGCGAATTTATTTCTTTCGCTCGTTTACACACACTTTACAAACATCTGCACCTGCAGTGCTACAATCACTGCTCACAATAACTCGGCGATGCTGGACTGGCTTCTCTGGCGGTTATCCCAAGACTGATCCCTTACACGGCTATTCCGGGACTTTCTTCTCCGAAGGCTGATCCGAGACTTTCTTCTCCGGAGGCTGGTCCGAGACTGAAGACTTCTCGTCGAAGCTGGGCTTTTATAACCTTGGCCGCTGCTAGGCAGATGAATCCTCTGTTATAGCAGTGGAAACGTTGCATTGTTGGCTCCGCGTTTCCTACGCAATAACCCATTGTTATCGCGTTGTCTCTGTGGGAACGCTTCGCGTATTCTCGTAACCGTGGAGATTCGATGTTCTCTACACAACGGCTCACTGTTGGGATTACAGTGCCGCTATTGTTACTTCCTATGTAACGGTCTGTTCTAGCGTTTCCATAGAAGTTACTCTTCTGGACTGCCGACACGTTACAATATATAACTATAATTTTCCCAGAGCTCTGTAGGAGTCTCTGTCATTAAGGGAAGTACCTGGACTAAGGGCATTTAAGAACAGGTTCTGAGGAGAATACTTGGACCGAA
The DNA here is from genome assembly GCF_002891405.2 of Cryptotermes secundus. Classification (NCBI taxonomy): domain Eukaryota; kingdom Metazoa; phylum Arthropoda; class Insecta; order Blattodea; family Kalotermitidae; genus Cryptotermes; species Cryptotermes secundus. Next base: position 51,484 of record NW_019731600.1, read on the forward strand.
GGGGGATATAATAGTAGAAGATTGGTGAAAATTGCATTATTATGAGCTTCATAACTTGAACTCTTTACCAAAATATTTAGAATGATACAGGAATACATATAGTGTTTTGTTGGGAAAGCCAAAAGGAGAAAGATCATTAGGAAGATTTACATGGTGAGTTCAAAAAGTTTCAAGATTTTGTTTCTAAATTAGCAGTGCTTTGGTCACGTTAGGTGTTGCTTGAGTGGCCTCGCAACTTGACCGTTAGTTGTGAAAGTCGTTTTGTTTCAAGCAGATCTGACATTCCGTTTAGTTTCTGTAACTGGTTTTGTGACTGAACGTGTTCTTTTCGCGTTGAGTATGGGGTCGGAAAAGGATGAAAGAATTGGTGTTGAATTCTGTTTCAAAGTATGAAAAACAACTACAGAAACCCATAACATGTTACTTGAGGATTGCGGCGATGATGGCTTGAGTGAAATGACGAACTACGAATTGTTCAAACGTTTTAAAAATGGAGATATACTTGGACGATTGACGATGAGCGGTCTGGCCGATCTTCAACTTCAAGATCTGCAATTCTGATTACCCAGGCGAAGAGAAAAAAAAAAGTTACCTGTGTAAATCGTCGTCTGACTGTCCGAAAAGCTGAAGAAGAGATTGGAATATCCATTCATTCATGCAACATAATCGTAATTTCAACGGAAGGTTTAGAAATTAATCGATTCTCACTAAAACTTTTGCCAAAACTCTTGACTGATGAGGGGGCACGCGGTAAAGTATTTGGTTGAGGTACTATGTTACGATCCGGAAGTTCAATAGACCTAGTCCTTCCAGCCGCACTATAGGCCCTGGGGTCAACTCAGCCTCTAACAGAAAAGCGTACCAGGAATCTTCCTGGGGTAAAGGGCAGCTGGCGCGTAAGGTTGATAACCTCTCAGCCATCATTGTGCCGACTGTGTAGAAAATATGGGAGCCTCGACTTCTTAGAACCCTATGGGCCTCCACAGTCTGTATACAGGGATAACTTTGCATTTTCATTTGTTTTTACCTCTTGACTGATGAACAGAAACTGTAACGAGTTTTCGTGTATGAAAATCTCCTCCGGATGTCATTACCGGGAACGAGATGTGGTTATGATACTGGAACCAAACAACAATCCTCACTCCGGAAAAGCCCTGCTTCGCCTTGCCCAAGAAAGCAGCGGTGCTTGTTTTTTATGATCATCGAGGTATTGTTCACTATGAATTCGCTCCTGAAAGTCAGAAGAGTAATAAAGATTTTTATGTGGCCGTTCTGAGACGTTTTCGGGATGCGGTACGTAGAAAGCGACTTGAAATCTGGACTGCGGGAAGGTGGATCCTACACCACGACAATGCGCCTCCTCACATAGCGTTGTCAATTAGACAGTTCTTGGCAAAACATTAAGGTCCTACCTTTTCACAACCCCCCCCCCCAACACCCCNTCTCCCCTTCCCGCTTTTTTCTTTTCCTTGAATTCAATATTACTTTTAAAGGAAGAATGTTTCAGGCAGCGGAAGACATCATCTCTAATGCGAAGAATGTCTTGAAGGTGATATCAAAAACCCCCTCTAACATTGCTTCCAAAAGTGGAAAAGGCGGCAGGAGATGTGCATTGCTGTGCAAGGGGATTGTTTTGAAGGGAATAATATTCTATGGGCTCTAAGTAGAGAAATACACTTATATTATCTGTAGACAAAATTCAGGAACGTATGAATACTCTTCGTACGTAGATGTAGGTGGGAGAGCAGTGTTAAATGGATCATAAATAAACATCATGTGATAGTATAGACTGGATAGATGTATCTGAGGATAGGGACCAGTGGAGGGCTCTTGTTAACATGGTAATGAATTTTCGAGTTCCATCAAATGTTGGGAAATTCTTGAGTAACTAAGCAACTGATAGCTTCTCAAGAAGGATTTAACTAGTTATCCGCAATAGTTCAGTCCATAACGAAAAAAATACGATATACATTCAGTGCCTTGCAGAGCAGCTTCTGAAAACAACAGTCTACGTGAGACAGCGCACGGTTGGTCGAAATGAAGAAATATGGAGGGCTGCGAGAAACAACAGGAACGCAATTGAGTAAAAGTGGAGGAAATTGAGATAAATTATACACATCCTAAGGGAGGAAGGCTGCATAGAAATGTTAAGATTTTCGATGGAGAAAAGGCTCAGCCCCATAAAAATGCGGACCCCGTGTCAAATCCTTGGGCTCTCTTTTCTTGCTCTTTTTGGACAAATCGTGTATGGAGGTATCACAACATCTATATTTGGCTTTTACTTTGACAGCAATGATTGAAAACAACTGTTGCCAAGAATGTAAAATTTTTTATTGAGGTAGGTGGCACATATTCCTACAAATTTTGAGTGATATAATTTTCTACACCATAAAAATTACGAACATGACGACGGTGAGACACAAGAGATTACATTTGAACTGGAAGCTGTATTTGTGGTCATTCTCACATAAATAGATCAGATAATTATATATATTTCAATTTATAACTCCTTCTAGCTTCAAAACAGATATGGAAAAGTTTGACGGACAGTAATTTTTTTTTTATTTCGCATAGTGGAGGGTGGAGTCCAGCTGGGTCCACTCGGCACGTCGGGCGCTGATTGGCCTATTGTACCTGCCCCGGGTGATTATGATGATGGAGAATTTGGTGGAATGAAGATTGGCAGGAGAAACCGAAGTACTCGGAGAAAACCTGCCCCAGCGCCACTTTATCCACCACAAATCCCATTTGACCAGACCCGGACTCGAACCCGGGTTACCGCTGTGGGAAGCCAGCGACTAACCGCTTGAGCTATGGCGCGGCCTTGACGGACAGTAGGCGTCGAATGATAATCCTACAGCCTAATATTCCTTTCGAAAAATAGTCCATTATCCTGTATTAAGTAAGATTTGAGGCTTTCACGGCGGTGACTATGAAGAAAGCAGTCTTCTGGGATTTGGCACCGTGTATAAGTGGTGTTAACCGACGTTTCGGAGGAACGTATCGCCTCCATNCTGTATTAAGTCGCCCCTACCCGTCCCAGAACCGACTAAGTTGTGAAACATATAGTGCTTGTTTTTCTACCTGTAAACATTTCAACAAAGAGCAGGAAATATTAACTTGATGAACTTCTGACCCACACGCGAAAACTGCAGGGAATTATCTAGAATCAAAGCGGGAAATTTACGTCGGTCAAGGTCGCATGAGGTCACGGTCATGACCTCGCGTCGCGTTTCGTGGCCGTTCGACAAGATGTTGTTCCCATAGCAACCGCGAGAATTCAGAGCAAGTTCTGAAACCCTTTCCAGCAATCTCTACCGATCGTCACTCGGCACCTTCAGGCCTTCATATAAACCGTATCACGTATCGGTTAAGGACGCTATATCAAATTCGAATAATAAATATACAGTCTTTGTTTGGAGAGCCTGCTCTTTGTCCAAGGCGTACAGACGCCAACAGGCGAACAATAATAAAATGGATTGTAGGGAAGCAGGTTATGGTCCATGACAGCTCAGCCATTTAATACTGTCACGTGATAGAGTGGCGATAGCTGGGGTTTGGATTGGTAATCGGCTTTATCTAACTCTTAAACATGCAACTCGTGACTACACTTCACAAATCACTATCACACACAGACTGATGTTCCCAGTCACTGTCTTCACTGCTCTGCTTCCAACGATGGAGGATCCTCTGCTCCCGGGCTCAGGTCCTTGCAGTTTGTCTCTGCTTGCCTCACAATTCTGGCTTTCAGCAGACATGCCACAATATGATCTGTTTCGGCCTGTAGACTTGAGATGGAGTCACGTCAGAAGCCACAACAACACCGATTTTGGGTCCCATTTAGCTTCCTAAATAAGCGCCGAGAGATATTTCCTTTGTGGGGGGGGGGGGAAAGTGACTAGAGCATGCGGCTGAGCACCCATCTCTACTTGTGGAGGAGTGGCAATTCAGCCGAACCTTCGGACTGCACGGCGACAGGGATCTACTTAATAGCTTTTCAGAAATGCTACGTCCCATACACTTAATATCTACATACGTACCTACCTACCTACTTACTTACAACATATTCTTGGTTTTCTCTGTCTTTACCATCTACCTCGTTTAATTTCTTGAGATTGAACCTCTCCATATGAACTCTGTGTGTTGTTTGTTTAGTCACTGCTAGTCTTTCCCTAACTTATGCCACCACAAGTATCATAGTCTGAATTTACTAATCCTACAATCAATAATAATAACATAGCGGACCCAAAAAACAGTGAAGTTGGAGGCACAGTAGTACTAAGCAATATAGAGTTCATAAATCGTTAATTTATCAGATCATAGGAAGAATATGTAACTTCTATTAAGGTATTCATTTTCTGTAAAATCAACATCGGCGGCCATGCAGAAAGTTCATTTACCTTTCGGTATACTGATGATATCTACTGAACCCTTGGAGAGAGGCAAGTGAAATTTGATATAGAGGTAAAACATGTAGATATCTAAGTATTATGTATGAAATACATCTACAAACATGGCGACTGTGCGAAAATTTGAAGCTATGTCGGACAAAAATTATCACAGGCAGAATCTATACCGAAGCAACAGGTTCTTCACAAACATAAAATAAATTAAATCAACAATAAAGGAAATATATCTTGATTATAATTCTATGCAACAGGAAAGTGATCTTTATGAATTCTCCTTGGAGCTCCTTGTTCCATCTAGTATACATGTAACGTTATGTATTGTACAATATACACACCTCGGCCCTTTTATCCCCGGAGAAACAGCCCCCGGTACCCACTGGATAGGGGACTGTGTAGGCCCAAGTGCTGGTCTGGACGAAAGGGAGAAGAGAAAAATCTCCGGGACTCGAACTCCGATCCTTTGGCCATCCAGCCCCTAGCTAGTCTCTATACCAACTGCGCTGTACCCTTCTTTCTAAAGTGAAAATAATATCTCGCTATATTTTTTCTACTCTCTAAATCTATAGAGATAAAATTCGGCATCTTTCAGACAAGTTGTCCCCAAAAATTCATAATTTGACCCACAGTAAGCCCACTTTTGTAACCCTCCTGTGCGGTAAGCACAGAGGGTGAGAGTGGCTGTGTAGACACGCTCAATACCGTAGCCGATCCACTCTGATTGCCAGCCATCGCACCTGAACCGGGTCAAGGTCGCCCCCCCCCATTAGTCACCAGTCTCTAAGCCTACAGACTTCAGAGAGATACTTCAGTTGGCAAAGGGTTACTTAACTCCATTTTCAACTTAATACAGAAGTTTAGTCGCGCAGCCTGAAGGCAAAAGGACACGTGGGAGAACTTGGTGTAGATCAGAGGACAATATTAAAATGGATCTTAAAGAACTAAGGCGATAGGTTTTGGATTGAATTCATCTTAATAGCTTTCATACATTTTCAGGTGACATGAAAAAAATAATAAAAAATTGATAAATAATTGAAGTCTCATTATATTAGATTTTTTCCCGTGACGTTTTAAACGTAACTTTGATAGATTTTTGGAACTTCAAAATTTTCGTCACACACCCAATAATAAAGCTATTGTTTCTTACAACGTTAACATATTGGTGACGATCATTTCCATTTATCCTCTTTCTCAGTTTGATCTAGAGCAGGAGACTGACATCTCTGATCATCTCCTGACTGGACCCTCCGGGATGTTCTCAGAAGTTTTAGTTCCCGTAGAAACCTTCACAGCCGATCACAGTGGCCGAGCGGTATAAGGCAAGAATTGTCTTCGCCCGCTCAAACACTGGGATCGTGGGTTCGAATCCTACTTGAGGCATGGATGTTTGTATACGTTATCCTCTGTTTGTGCTGTCCTGTGTACAGGTAGAGGTATTGTGACTGGCTGTTCCCGTGTTCAAGTAGTCCTGCCGACTGTAAAAGATCAAGGAACTGAAAATCAGCCAACGCCCAACGAAGGGCTGTAGAGACAGATAGAAAGAATCTTCACTCAGTCTTCCTTTCAAGTATGTGTGAGAAGTTGGGAATTAAGTAATATTTTATTAATTTTCGTTCTTCTTTAATTTGCCCATTTAATAGCCAGTTTATAAAGTTAGGAACATCTCTATACATAAGTAAATAAGTGTTTCCCCTCTGGTTGAAAAATGTTTTAATTGTAATGATTTCTGGCTTCTATCATTAAAACTTCATTTAAAATTTTTAAACTTCACTAGCTATTGCATGTATATTTACGATTGTCGTACAAAGTGGTTATCTTGCAAACAGGGATTAAGGACGCTAGTATTTTTTTTTGTGTTGATGGAATCGCATTGATATAACTGTTGGATGTAGTAGCTTTCATTGCATTCCGACTGTTAGTACGCTGCTTTCTCTGTTCCATGTTTTATTCGCGATACTCCTCTCTGTTCATGCAGGATTAAATTGACTTTTTTTTTCTTGGCACTACAGCCCCAGTGGTCCTAGGCCTACCTCCATGAACTTCTCCGTTCACTTCGGTTTTTCTAGATCCTACACGTTCGGTAGGACTCCTTGGGCGGGTGATCAGCTCGTCGCAAGGCCTCTACCTGCACACAAACACCCATGCCCTGAGTGGGATTCGAGCCCACGATCCTGGCATCCGAGCGAGCGAAGACAGTACATGCCTTAGACGGCTCGGCTACCGTGACCGGCATTAAATTGGTATTACTCTTGACAAATTAGTCAATGCCGGAACACAATCTTCTTGCGCTCTCTATACGTGGTAGCAGTGAATTTCTTGAACACTTGAGCGATTGTTAGCTTATCATGAAAAATCTATTCCACAGAGTTAGATGCTCATCAATTTTATCTCATAAGTTTTAAAATATTATTAGTGACGTCAGCTCGGTGGTAGAGATATCTGGAAACCCATAGCCTAAGGCACCCTCAAGATACTAAACTGTTTCAAGGTTATGGTCACATATGATTGGACTATTTTTATGCAGCATTGCCAACTGCAGATACTGTGACTGTACTACAGTGGTATAAACTTTATCCTAATGAGTGCAGAGGTAACGTACATAACCGCAGGACCCTACGGGAGCCGGGTCTTCTGGCCCGGATATTCACGAATTCCTCTGCATGAAGTCATGAGCAAAGTACAATGAAGTCTGCGAAATAACCAAAAAAATGTAGACTCCATAGAAAATACTCAAGATTATTTAGGTAAACAGTCAGGTAGGTGGGTAGTCAGTTAATTATATCATTAATTAGTTGGTTAGTTGACTACTTAGTTAGCCAGTTAGTAAATTACTCAGTTAATTACGTGTTTACGCCGTGTTTGTACTTCCGTGGAGACCGATACAGAAATCTGAAAGCTGGATTCTGTATTCAAGCCGTATTTTTAGATCCTCTGTATAGACTGCAGAGGGAGTGGAAAAAAAGAAAGAGTAAGGGTATTTCTATGTTTTGAAAAAGAAGTTATACCATTACAGCGGTACGCCATTCACATATCATAATTTGTGCTGCAGGAGAAACATAGTTAAAAGAAGGAAAGTTACCTGAACCAAAAAAAGAAAGAAAGAAAAGAAACTCAGCGAGATGAAAGGAGACGAAAAGGAATATGTTATTTTGCCTGTGACTCGTGAAATGTTTAATTATATGAGGCAGTCCCCCTAATTGGGAACTTGTGTTGCTCACTCGTGGAGTGTGGTGAGGAAGGGGGTGGTGCCATTAGATGAACTCTCCCATATTTACTGCATTGCTGATAGAGAAGAGCCTCAAAGAAAAAAAAAATGCGTGAAGGAAGCGAGACGAAATATGAAGCTCAGCTAGACCATGTTTCATGACTCATTATTCGCAGCCAAATGGGGATCTGCGCTTCATGAACTTTCCATATAAATTGCATATCATTGTGAAATTTCTTCCATAAATGACTAACGACTAGCGAAAACTACAATAACTCCTGGTCACTTCATTGATTACATGCCCACTAATACCCACTAATATTGCATATATTACTTTGGACATCAATTTATTTTAGTAACATCACTTAGCTGGAAGGAAGGCGAATGATTCCCCCCCCCCCCATCTTTATACATACTATTTACTCATTGAGAAACTCTTTTAATTTTATTTCCACTCTTTTTCCTCTTTGGGAGCATGCGGTAACGTAGTTGTTTGAGGCACTATGCTACAAGCCGGAAGATCGCGGGTTCGAGTCCCGCTTAAATGAATTTCTTTCAATTGACCTAATCCTCCCAACCGCACTACGGCCCTAGAGTCGACTTAGCCTCTAACATAAATGAGCTCCAGGAAACTTCTCGAGGGGGGTAAAGGGCGGCCGGCGCGTAAGGCTGACAACCTTACCGCCATCTGTGAGCCGATTGTCTAGAAGATGTGGGAGCCTCGACGTCTCACAACCCTATGGGCCTTCACGGCCTGTTACAAGGAGAGCTTTATCTATTTTACCTACCTTTTTTTCTTTAGTCTCATACATTATTCTTCCTCTACCTAAGCAACAAACATGGCACTATAATCCACAAAACGGACAAAGACGCCCCAACTGCGGCGCACACTTCGTTGATATAGCCGATAAACGGCCGCAGTCTGATTCCAAATATTTAACAAACAGTCGGTATATACCTGCGTAATTCTGCCACCAGACGCTTTTACCGGTCACAGTGGCCGGCCGCGAGGTCTAAGGCATGACATATCTTCACCCTTTCGAACACTGGGATCCTTGGTTTGTATCCCACTAAAGGCGTGGATGTCTGTTTGTCTTTTTTCTGTGTTTATGTCAGCGACATTGCGACGGGCTGATCCCTCGTCCAAAGAGTTCTACCTATTGTCATAAATTAAGAAACTGAAGTGAATCGAAGCGTTTCACTGATGTCATATGCTCCAACGGGAAGCATATCTTTACCTACCTTTATATCATGATAGCCCTGCGTTCTGGTGACGAGACAGCAACATTACCTAGTTTTCTCTGCGTTTACTTGTAGACCAACCTCCTTACTAACGTCTCTTAGAGTTAATATTATAAACAAAAATTACATTACTTTAGCATGTTTCATAATTTAAGTATCCATTATAACGGCCGCGCCATAGCTCAAGCGGTTAGTCGCTGGCTTCCCACTGCGGCTGCCCGGGTTCGATCCCGGGGTCTGGTCAAGTCGGATTTGTGGTGGACAAAGTGGCGCTGGGGCAGGTTTCCTCTGAGTACTTCGGTTTCTCCTGCCAATCTTCATTCCACCAATTGCTCCACAATCACCCTCACCTATCATCTGGGGCTGGTACAATAGGCCAGAAGTGGCCGCAGTACAATGGACTTAGTCCCACCCCACTAGCAATAACACAAATAAATCCGTTATAACACTAACAAGTACAAATGTGTTTCATAAAGAAATGAGGAGAGGAATGCATTCTGGGAAGGGCTGCTGTTATTCAGTTCGAAGACTTATCATCCCGTCTACATTTCAGTGCGTCAAAGATTATGGTGTAAAAATAATTCTGTCAATTTTTCTGTGAGTGTGAAGCGTGGCTGAACATAAATTGCAAATATTAGAAAATATATTCGATATATCGACTAGCTACTGGCTGGACGACCGAGGGGTCGGAGTTCGAGTCCCGGGAGGGTAAGATTTTTCTCCTTTTCACGTCGCCCAGACTAGTTCTGGGCTCTACCCAACCTCCTATCCAATGGGTACCGGAGGCTATTTCTCCGTGGGTAAAGCGGCCGGGGCGTGAAGCTGAACATCCACCTTTAGCAAGTGCCGAGGTCAGGAAAATGTAGATGTATACATTCACTCCCCAATACGCCTTCATGGCGTAGTGATTAATTAGGGACAACTTTAATTTGACCTAAGAAGGATGAAATAAGGTAACAAGTTAAGAAATAACCTAACGAGGAACTCTGTGATTTATTGTTTGGGTAGCTGCGATGGGCTGGGCATGTAGCTAACATAGGCCAGCTCCAGAAGGAAGTGGGAGCGTAACCTTGAGATAGGATAGATTATGAGAGTGAAGGAGGACGTAACTTGATCCTGAGGATCATGTCCAATGGTGGGGTTTGGTGCTAGCAGTGTTGAATATCTGGGTTCTGATACCAGAAAGCTAACTAACTTAACTTAAACATGGCCCATTCGCAGTACATTTTACAATCTGCAGCTGTACTTCGAATTGTTCTAAAACATGAATGAAATATCAAGGCAAGACAATATGGCGGCCTTACACTAAAGCGACGCGCTCTGAAACTCCATCTTCTAATAACGTACTTAAATAAGGAGAAATTATAAATAATTGGCTGAGTGAACGAAGCGACCCACGCCAATCAACTCCACTTCAGTGGGGTAACGCAAAAGCGTTGGACCTTCAGCGCCCATTTAATTCAGATCCATCATGCAGAGAGGCTACATCTGTACACACACACACACACACACACACACACACACACATGAGAAGAGGAGCAACCGGACTTCTGTGGGCTTGCTGGCTACTCCAGAGGCATTCGGAGTTTCACAAGAGTCATGCCATAGTTCAGGCGGCGGCGGCCCGGGTTCGAGCCCTGGTCAAGTCATGTGGGATTTCTATTGGACAAAGTGGCACTGGAGCAGGTTTTCTCCGAGCACTTGGGTTTCCCCTTCCAATTCTCATTCCACCGATTGCTCCACAATCATCATCTATCATCTGGAGCTGGTACAATAGGCCAAACATTGGCTGCAGTACCAAGTGCACTCAGTCTCATCCCATGATAAAATAAAGAAAGAGCTTCACAATTTCTACGGCTGAACCTTACCTCATGGCCTTCTCTAGGAGTGGATATTGTTAGTTTCTTGTTTAACGACGCTATCAGTATCGAGATTATACAGCGTCGGTGATAAAAAAAAACCGTGGCCTGATTCCGTAAGCGAACTACACCGACCGGGCGACCACCGCTTGTTGGCGAAGTTAGTACCAACTTTAGCGGATAGAGGGTGTGCTGAAGGGTGATTCACCTCCCTCTGCATACCAGGAACTTAAGAGTGAAGAATCTCCTTGGAGGCATAATTCTTCTTTCAGATGCTTTGGCCACCCTTTACCCAAAGAAGATTCCTTGTACTCATTTCTGTTAGAGGCTGAGTCGACCTCAGNGCCTCCATCTGCATACCAGGAACTTAAAGAGTGCAGAAGCTCCTTGGAGGCATAATTCTTCTTTCAGAAGGCATCAACACTCTTATGCGTTGGCCACCCTTTACCCAAAGAAGATTCGTTGTACTCATTTCTGTTAGAGGCTGAGTCGACCTCAGGGACATAGTGCGGCTGGAAGGATTAGGTCAATTGAAGAACCCAATGATCTCATCAGGAATTGAACTTACAACCTTTCTGCTTGTAGCATAGTGCCTCAACCAACTACGCTACTGCGTGCCCCTTGAAAATAAAGAATATATGTCAATTAATGAACCATGATAATTATGATGATGATGTGATGACAACGGAAGAGGAGACTGGTAAGAAGAAACCTTAGAGGGAGAAGAATGAGGTGGAGGAGGAGGAGAGGTATATATAGGAGTAAGTGAAAAGTGGTACTGAAGATGGCAGGAGAAGACACAGAGTGCTTCAGAAGAACATGAAGCTGATGCAGTGCAGGTTGATATGAAGGTGGATGAAGGAAGCCACTGAGTGCACGGACGTACTCAAGAAGAGTATTGAAAACAATTCGATGTGATGGAGCCTGTACGTTTGCACTTGTGCTGCTCTTGCTCTGCTGGAGTCTGTTAACTGCCATTGCAGAGAGAACGTATACTCAGTCCACCCCAAAGTTGAGCCAAAATTGCTTACTTCCGCCCAATTACGCTTTATGTACCGAGGTTAACTAGATTCGGGCCGGGACCCCCACCTCGAAGGGCACGGATTTGGATCTATGCACTTCGACATGGAACTCTGAGCTTAGATATTCCCAGATTTTCCCAAGAAGCTCTCTTAATCACATGTCAGTGTTCAAGAGCCACAGATCCCTGAAATTAGTTTTATGTCACTTCTGCCTCGTTTTGCACGTAAATTCCGCGGTTGTGTGTAGCCTAATGGTACATGCTAGCCTGGTTGTGACCAATTTCAGTTACTATCTCAATGTTTATCTGGAAAGACCGGAGAAGAACCTCATTCATGATAGCTGTAGTCCGCCGGAGATTAAAACTGATACTTCCCTAATACGTACCCACTGAATTATCCTTAGTTATTTGTTTGCTGTTTATTTAAGGATATTTAAAATTGCTTAGACTATACGACGACGAATGAAACCTGACGCAGACGACCTCCACCGTCAGATGCTTGATACAGGACAGGTGCGAAGAGGCCATAGGCTAATTCGATACGATATCCCGGACATATGCCTGCAGGGACCTCAGGAATCTACAAGTGTCCTGAGACAGGGAAGCCGCTCTACAGGCCAAGATTTGATCCCAGGACCTACCGAAAATGAAGGAGGAGCGTCAGTCATTCGGACATCACTTTCGCTTTCACTGAGCTTTTCTAATGATATACAAGCAATAACTTAAGTTTATCTTCACGATCTTGAAGGCAAATCCTTCACGTTCTGTCGTTGCAAATGCCCGTAGTTACAAACAGAAGCAATTGTAAGTGATATCGGTGCTTCAGCAGGTGTTGACAGTATCTGTCTTGTGAAAGTAGTTCCACTGGTGATAGCGTACTGTAGCCGCCCTCCGACGTACAGCTGCCACGGCCTTGCTCGAGCTTGGGTTCTTTTCTTAAGATACGGGTGCTTCGGAGATGGGAGTGGAACACACTTCGGGGTTAATGAATCCGGGATCTCCAGAACATTTAATTTAAAATTTCATTCACTTGTTAATCTGTGCATTGTCCTTGAAGCTAACCGCTCCGTTCGCCCTACTCGCTACCCTACTATTAAACACGTCTTTCTTCTATAACTACCTTTCAACTTCTGTCCTCCTCCACTCCCTACAACCGACTGCCCTCTCGTTACAAGTCCCCCAGTTGGCATCAGAAAAACAAGAAAAATAAAAAGAGAAATCCAAGGGTCGAGCCCGGCATCTGACCTACATTTTAAAGAAGCCCATAAATTTCTGTGGGTCTTCAAGGAACCCAAGACCCCTCCTGGCCGGTCTCGCACACGGTCAGTTCATGGGTTTATGATACTGGGAGTAAACAGGCGACGTTAGGGACAATAGTGGCACCCTTAGCCTAAGGAGGACAGTAGCTGAATTACAAGTAGACGGTCCCGGGATGGTATCTCGCCGATGGAGCGTCTCTCATGGTGAGAAACAATGCATCAGTTGTTCACACCCTTAATTAAATAATTTTGGCGAGGGACGTACGGTTACAGTATGTATTTAGTTAAATTGTGTTATAATATATAAAAGTAGATTAACTGAGGGGTTACACTTGGAGCTAGAGATGGAAAATTGCTGGGGGATGAGCAGTACAGGAGTAGGTGGATATGACTGATAATGATTCCGCCCATTTCTTGTATTTCAGAATATTGAAACTAATATGTTGATGCTTAATACGAGAATGAAAGATTATTATACCTACCTATCATTCTACCACTCAGCGCTACAGCCCTGGGTGAGCCTTGGCCTCCATTACAACCAGTCTCCACAACGAATACATGCTGCCATAGGAATGGACCCACGCATTGCGACCCGAGGTACGTCGTTATGTTTCTAAACAAAATTCTTTTTACAGGATGAGGTCGTTAGCGTCATGCCCAACCCCCATCCTGGAGGACCAGGATATTTCTCTTAGTCTGGACACTACCGTTTGACCTTTCCGGCATGGGTGACCCTACTGGTAGTTAAACTACAGAAACTTGGAAGCACTGATCTCCTGAGACCGCCAGGGATTCCTTGGCCGGCAACTCAGCTGCACTCTACACGCCATTGATTGCCACATGGGCAGGACGAGATTCACCTATGCGTCATGCGATTGGCTGTCTGCCAAGCAGATGGATGGTTGCTTCGGCAGTTTGGTTTGGTAATTACGTAAGGCACTTATCTTCCTATGGTCGTGGGCGCAGTCTACAGGATCATAGGGCTGAACATGACGACATACCCCAAGGAAAGTTTCGAGCCAACCAATCATCTGTCTCGGGACACCCAGACGAGTGACCCATAGGTCTACTGTCTGCTTCCCGCATGTCTAGAGCACAACAGCTGAGGTACCACCTTGACAACCCCAATAGTCTCTTCAGCAATGTGGTGTCGAATTTCTGCCAACGAATATTTCATATAATAGCAAAAAGATGCGGTGGGAGGGGGTCCACAGGTAAGAACACACGCCTTGAATTGTTGGAGAGAAAATATATATCGCCACAAGATTACGAAACTTATACGGGGAAATGGAGAACATGATATAAGTCGAAATACTAGCTATTAGTTAAATGTTTAATTGACGTTCATCCATAAACGATTGTGTATCAATCATCCTTTCAGAAAATATCCGCCATTATACTATATTTCTGTACATAAACCAGCTTCCTTACTATGTAACCATCCAAGCATCAAGTTAGATATCAGGCCCCAAGCTTACAGATGCGGTACCACTAGACCACAGAGGCGGTCCTCGAACAATACTTTCAAATCTATCTATGGTCCTACAGCCCTTTGTTAGACCTTGCCCGATATTTTAGTTTCTTAATCTGTACACAGTCTGTAGGACTCCTTGGACGAATGATCATCCTTTTGCAAAGCCGCCACCTACTCAGGATAACACAAACAACGAATAAAGGCATACAGACATACATGCGTTGAGTGGGATTCTAACCCACGATCCCAGTGTTCGAGAGAGCGAAGACAGTGCATGCCTTAGACCGCGCGGCCACTGTGATCAACAGAAATGAAAGCTAAAGGTTGAAAAAGGAGAAGACGAATGAGAGACTGCTCTGTTTCACAGTACAAGGCGTTCAAACAACACGTCCACTTCCAGTCCGACAGTCAACTGCCAATGTCCCCATCGCATGTTTTATCTCCCTGCAACACAGGTGCATTCTTCCTAGTGTACGTAATAATGTATTTCTCAAATATGCAGATTATATAACGTCTGATTGGGACATTACTGTGAACAAGGAATTGTAAAGAATAGAGACGGAAACAGACATATGTTATTTTAAAATAATCACAGTATCTCTGTAGTCTAGTAGTCAGAGTTCCTGGCTAGAGATCCTGAGGTCCCGGGTTCGATTCCCAGCGCTACCAGATTTTCTGAGACGTGGTGGGTCTGGAACGGAGTCCTCTCAGCTTCGTGAGGATAATTGAGAAGCTATTTCAAGGAAATAGCGGCTCCGGTCTACAAAACTGAAATTAACGGCCGTGGAGATTCGTTGCGCTCACTACGCGATGCCCTCTATCCGCTAAAGTTGGCACTAACTTCGCCGACATGCGGCGATCACTCCGTCAGTATAGTTCTTCTCAAACCACGGAGTTTGTTTAGTTTATTTATCTGGCAGTATTAAGAAAAATTATTAAAACCTCAGGCAGAGTAACAGCTATCTGAGTGAGGCACCGGGTTCCGGCCTTCCTTACCACGACTCATGTATCGCTGGTGAGACGTTCGTTCCTTATAACGTATTCCGTCTTAGAACACTTTAACCAGACACATTTTATGTTCCAGTTCAGACTGACGCTTGTATGAAAGTAAATAGGGTATTCCAAAATCAGCTCACACACGTAAGAATTTATGTCCGAATTTACATGAGATACAGAATCACGTAGCGTCAAAATGCAGTCTTCAGGGACACAGCATTTTCATGCCGGCGCCTTACCTAGGAGAGTTTTTTGTTTTGTTTCTTGGGATAGAGTGAGGCTGAGTCCACTTGGTACGTCGGCTGCTAATTGGCCTATTGTACCAGCCCCGGGTGACAGATGAGTGGTGAGCAATCGGTGGAATTAGAACTGGCAGCGGAAGCCGGAGTATTCAGAGAAAACCTGCCCCAGTGCCACTTTGCCCACCACAAATCCCACATGACCTGTCCTGGGCTCAAACACGGGCCGCCGCGGAAGGAAGCCAGCGACTACCGCCTGAGCTATGGCAGGGCCTATCTCAGATATGTGTCTTTTGTTTCCTTAGGTCTCCTCGGTGCTAGCCTATTACTGACTTGTTGACCAGCACTTTCTAAGTGAACTGAATTATTTCTGTGTAGATAACGCATCTGAGAGGACAGACAGGAATAAACTTCCCGCAAATAAGATTTTTCGCTTGAGAGTTAGTCAACCGCCTCTAGAGCTACTGTAGTGCTTAAGAATTTTCAATTCACACTAATCCTACCTCCGATCATCCTCTGCATTGCCTTAGGAAAAGCAGAGGAGAAAGAGGAAGAAATGAAGAGAGAAAGAGAAGAAAAGAGGAGAGGAATAAAGGAAAGAAAACTTGGAAAGGAAGATCGAAGGCAAGACAGAAGCAACGAAATAGTGTGAGAAAAAGAAAAAAGGAGGAAACAAAAAAGAGATAGAAAAAGCAAAAGATACAGAGGAAAAAGTAAACGGAAAAGAAAGAAAGGAACAAACAGACAAAAGGAAAAGCCGGAGAAATAAAGAAAGAGAAATTAAAATAGAAAAGTATTAATCAGTTTAAGGGGAGAGTAATAATTCGTGAAATGCATTAAAATCTCCCCATACAGGTGGCGTGACATAAACAGAGCGATGCCGTACTTGTGCCGCTGCTGTTCGCAGAAGGCTAGGCATGGCTGTAGTACTACGGGGCTCTACTACTGTGCAGTAAGCGCCTGCGCCCGGAGGATGGACATGCGGGAGGAACAGCGCACACATTAGTGTGACGAGCACTGTGGAAGACAGCGCATCTCGAGGCAGCGTCAACCCTCTCCCGTGCAACAAGTCAGTCTCAGAGGGGGTACAGAGTGGCGCACGCCGAAGTGTTTCTGAATATTGTGATAGAGACTTCGGCCACTCTTCTGTTGTCAACAACATAACTTATTCCTCCAATTGTTCTTCTTCTTCTCTTCCAAGTTGGTGGTGTGGTAGCAGTGACATTCATTACAAGTGCGCGCGCGAGAGGGAGAAAAGAGACCGACACATTCCATCCGTGATGCACTCCTCACGAAAGTACAAATAATATTTACAGCGTACAAGTTACATCCACCAGAAGTTGCCACGAATGCATTTAAAATTTCAAGATTTATTTTCTAAACACATACATAGATAGGGTATAAAAACAAGTGTTCAAAGCCTACGAAGATAAAGTGTTATCAGATCAAGTGAGGTCATGCACGAAGCTGGACTTCGGGCATAAGTAAAACAAACTCCAAATCAGTGAAGCAGAGCTCAACAAATTCCACCACAGGATGCTATTAATTCCTCAACTTAATACATATCAAACTGAGTGTGATATATCGTAAAAACTTTTCCTATACTCCGCTATAATTGCAGGGAGCTTTCAATTTGAACGTTTGTGGTAATTCCTCATTCCACCATGATGACCCTTGCTCAGAACATATCAAATCGAGAGTGATAATATATAATTAAGGCATTACATGTAAAGTTGTCTTTACTTGAAAAGGAGGAAAGTCAATTTCTCAAAAGCTCTAAAAACTTTCGACATGGGGATCCAGAACCCCTTTGGCGTCTTGCTACTTCTCAGTTCTGTATTGTGTGTCAATGCAATAGGTGCCGGTTCCAAACCTCACCTTAATAGTTCTTCCTCAGCATCATCCCCAAATTCAGGAACGGGTTCTTCCTCAGTTGGCACCATTAATATCAACAACCGAGATTATCACAACGACCCCCTTGTTATAGAGACGCAGAGCGGGATGGTCAGAGGATTCTCAAGGATCGTTATGAATAAAGAAGTTCACATATTCACCGGAATACCATTCGCAAAGCCCCCCGTGGGCCCACTCCGCTTCCGACGTCCAGTTCCTGTTGATCCTTGGCATGGGGTCTTGGACGCTACAACTTTGCCCAACAGCTGCTATCAGGAAAGGTACGAATACTTTCCGGGCTTCGAAGGGGAGGAGATGTGGAACCCAAACACGAACGTCTCTGAAGATTGTCTGTATCTCAGCATCTGGGTTCCACAACGGGTCCGCATACGGCACTCAGACCAGAGTCCCAAAGTCCCGATACTTGTCTGGATTTACGGTGGAGGTTACATGAGCGGAACTTCTACCCTTGACGTATATGACGCCGATATTGTGGCAGCTACAAGCGATGTAATAGTTGCATCAATGCAGTACAGGGTTGGTTCTTTCGGATTCCTGTATCTGACCCCTTTCTTTGGGCCAGAAAGTGAAGAAGCACCTGGAAATATGGGACTGTGGGACCAAGCGCTCGCTATCCGTTGGCTACGAGACAATGCTGGGGCATTTGGGGGAGACCCGGATTTGATAACACTGTTCGGAGAGTCTGCAGGGGGAGGTTCAGTGAGTCTGCATTTGTTATCACCGGTTACCAGAGGCCTTGTCAGAAGAGGAATCATGCAATCTGGAACTCTGAATGCACCTTGGAGTTACATGGACGGTGAGAAGGCTGCAGATATAGGACGAGTTCTAGTGGAAGACGTCGGCTGCAATTCCACCCAACTAACAGATTCACCCAGTAGGGTTATGGCATGTTTGAGACTGGTGGATTCTAAGACTATTTCCGTACAGCAGTGGAATTCCTACTGGGGGATTCTAGGCTTCCCTTCTGCTCCGACCATCGACGGAGTCTTCCTTCCCAAACATCCGCTGGATTTAATCAGGGATGGAAATTACGAGGACACAGAGATTCTCATCGGCAGTAACCAGGATGAGGGTGAGCTACTGCACAATTACTTAAATCCAATTCTGAGCTATATTTACTAACCTTACTGTAATTATTTTCTTTTTAGGATATTCTCCGATACACTGCATAGAACTTACTATTACATCTCTGATGATTTACGTTCAAAAGCTGCTGTAAAATTTGTCACCCAACTTTATACATGATCATGCTTACATAATAATGTATCCGTATTACGCTGTGATGGCTAAAATCAAACTTTCAGCTTGCTAATACAAGTTTCCCCATTGGACGCTGTACTGAACCAGTTCTCCCCCTTCTCCAGCCTCTCAACTTACGTCTCTGAGATCCACCTCAGTTTTTCTTTGTCGCATCTCTTTATTCTGCCTTCCAAATGGACTTCTTCTATGAGGTTTATTCATCAGCACTTTGCGGATTATCCCTTGTCCTCACCATCCTATAAACGTGTCCCGCACATAACTCAGTTCAATTTTTTATTATTTATGTGCCGAGTCAACAGCCACAAGGCCAAGTACAGACACAGCACAGTGCAGATTCAGGTAATTACATTATGGGCAAACACAACTTAAAGTTAAAGACACATTACAGGCAAACACTGGAAGGAAAACACATTAATGTAGAGAAGTAAAAAAAAAAAACCAAAGCAATAATTCAATTCAATTCTATTCAATTCTTTATTATTTATGTGCCGAGTCAACAGCCGCAAGGCCAATTACAGACAGAGCGCAGTGCAGATGAAAGTAATTACACTATAGACAAACTTATTAAAGTTAAATACAAATTAAAAGTAAGTACTTGGAAGAAACAATATTGAAGGAAAATAAACAAACAAACAAACAAATAAATGATAATTATAACAGTAGTAATAATTTCATTATCATTAAACTAGGTGTTATTAAGAATTGAGTAATGAAACATAAATATTTAATTAAGAAATGAATAGTATATTAAAATAATAATAATAATTATTATTTCATTAACACAAATCTAATTTGTTATTGAAAACTTAAAGTCTGTTAAGCCTCTAACAGAAATGAGAACCAGGAAACCTCCTCGGGATAAGGGCGGCCGGAGGGTAGGTCTGACAACTTCACCGCTATCTGTGAACTGATTTTCTAGAAAATATGGGAGCCTCGACGTCTCGTAAACCTATGGGTCTCCATAGTCTGTTACAGGGATAGCTTTATTTTGTTTACGTTCGCAGAAAGAGTTCACTTCTGAAGAACGTGCAAAAGCGTATAAGCACTCGGGGGCAGATGACAAGGGGCGATCCTCCGGTTTCGGATTTGGGCGTATTTTTATGAAACCCCCACCGAAAAGAAAAATATTGCGTGTTATGAGACTTTTCAGAAGACCTTGAAATATGAAGTCTATTACATGTAAAATGAAATTGTGCAGGGTAGCAGTGCAACGTGAAAACTTCATTTTTTCCAGGTCGCTACTTGGCCTAGTGGCAAATAATTCAAAGTATATTTCTCCAGAAAGTGTGAATTTATTCAAGAATTTTATCCAATTGAAAATAAATGCAACTCGGGGTGGTTTACACCAATTACAGTTTCTTTCTGCTCTGATTAACCACATTAAGCTCATGTGGAGGGACATTGTTTTAAACACTTTTCACTCCATCGGAAATCAACAGAACTGAAAATGAACGTAATCTCTGTGAATAATGCCGAGACAGTTTGAATATCTTTTTTTTTAATCTTATGTAGGTCGCTATGTACTTGTAGGTAGTGTGACATAACACACACAATCAGTACTGATAATTCTTGTATTATTATAAATTATGTCATTGCACATTATCTAGTTTTAAATTTATTTCTTATCTTGTTCTTGAATTTCCCTTTCTACCTCTCTTTCCCTCAGTTATAACTAACTCCATGGAGCTGAGCCCTTCTGGAGGAGCCGCCAAATCTGCAGCTACTCAAGAACTTCTCGGCATTTTATGGAGCCCGAAGGTTCATTACCGTGTTCGCAACAGCCATCCACTTGTCCCTATCCTGAACCAGATCGATCCATACCATCCCACTCTATCGCTCTAAGACCCATTTTAATATTGTCAACCCACCTATATGTTTGTCTTCCCAGTGGTCTCTTTCCTTCTGGTTTTCCCACCAATATCCTATATGTATTCCTCTTCTCCCCATTCGTGCCACATGCCCTGCCCAATTCATCCTCCTTGACTTGATCATTCTAATTATACTTGGAGAAGAGTTCAAGTTATGAAGCTCCTCATTATGCAGTTTTTTCCAACCTCCTGCCACTCAACCCTCTTCGGTACAAATATTCTCCTCCACCCCCCTGTCCTCAAACACCCTCAGTTTGTGTTCCTCCCTTAATGTCAGATATCAATTTTCACACCCATACAGAACCGTGTGCAAAATTGTGGTTTTTTATATTCAATTTTTTATGTTTTTAGACAGCAGACGAGAAGACAAAATGTTCTGAACTCTCCCTCAACTTCTTCCTACTTAAATTCATGTACATATTATTACGTGATAGAATAATTATGGACGGGGTTTGGATTGGTAATTGAATTTATTGAACACTTAGAGATCGTAACCGCAAGTAACTATAGTGCTACCGCTATTTCACACACTCCGCACTTAACTACGACACGTAGACTTCTTAGTCTGCTAAGTCTTCACCAGCCTTCTGGTAACGACATACAACGGCGGGCTTTGCCCTTCCTCTGGGTCCCGAACTATCCCCGTGCCTCAGTTACCAGCTTCTAACCGCAACAGCTCACAAGGACTGAACGGCAGCAGTCCTCTAACTCACTCACTAACGACTAGCTTCACTCAAATGCACTGCACTGCACTGAACTAACTAATCTACCTGAAAGACAGTCAGAGCTACTTTGCGACTCGCGGTAGACCGCCATTCAGTTCTTCAACGTGGTAGGTGGAGTGATGCAGTCTCGAAGAGGACCATTAAAAAACATCGCTTCCAACTTTACTTTCATTGTTACACGCGGGCCGCTGTCTGGCAACGGCTCAAGTATTGATTTGTATTTACGTAGCTATTGCCGTTGTCTCAATGTCTGTTTCGTGATCATGGCCTAGCAAAGGGGCTATATGTCACAAAATATTAAGATTAGTTGATGTTACGTGTCTTATAAATTCAAATTAATTTGTACATCGCAGATTGCCTAAAGTGACGGCAGCCCTCTATGTTGCCCTAAAACTAGAAAGTTTTCCCGCTCCTGTTGATTCAGAAACGACGTCATAAAACTATTCCTTTATCCGTTCCTCTTACGTCGTTATGCGTGTGTCGAGGATTTCTTTTATTCTTTCAATCATTTCACAGACTGTAGGACTCCTTGGACGAGTGATTGGCCCATCGCAAGGCCGCTACCTAAACACAGGACAACACAAACACTGAATAAACTCACATACACACATCAAACAACCATGCCCTGAGTGGGATTTGAACCCACAATCACGGCTTCCAAGTGAGCGAAGACAATATATGGCTTGGAGAGCTCGGCTACCGTGACCGGCCATAAAACTATACTGTATATATTTTCTAACATTTCATGCAATGTATGCCTTTTATACCAGATCATTGGCTATTTTTTTTATTGCTTAGTGGGGTGGGACTAAGTCCCTTGTACTGCGGCCACTTCTGTCCTATTGTACCAGGTCCAGATGATAGGTGAGGGTGATTGTGGAGCAATTGCTGGAATGAAGATTGGCAATGGAAACCGAAGTACTCGGAGAAAACCCGCCCCAGCGCCACTTTGTCCACCATGAACCCCACTTGAACAGACCCGGGATCGAACCCTGGCCGCCGCGGTGGGAAGCCAGCGACTAACCGCTTGAGATATGGCGCGGCCAGATCATTGGCTACCTGAGACCTAAGTTACAAAATAAATCACAGTTTTTAGTTCGAACGTGATTAATATTTCTCCCATTGCGGTCTGTTCGTCCTTCCACGCACCGCTTGAGATTTCCTACTGCATATTTCTACACACAGAAGTTCAATACTGGAATATTTACAGTCCATTAAAGCCCATATCTACTGTCATGATTCATGTATTATAAAACATTTTTACTTTTTGCTTTTTCATAGTAATAACATTTCACTTCATATTAGCTTAACTGATTCGTTTCAGGCTTTAGATCTCGAAGACAAAAGGCCACATATCAAGTAAATACTACAATTTATTGAAATGTCTTCCCAGGCAGTAATAGATGCCCCTCCCCTTACTAAACGGATGTGGTCCGAAAATTTATCTCGACTTATTTATTTATTTAACGACCTGTCACTAGGTCAGATTTTGTGGTGGAAGGATAAGACCAATGAATTGATAAGAATATAGGAATAGTCATCATGAGATACTGAATGAACCCTCAAGCCCATCGAAGGCGAGAGACAGTGACGTGTGATATTTTATCTAGAGATAAACAAGTGGGCCTCTTAATTCTTGAACGAATTTTGCACGAGGCAAACAGTCGTGTAGTGAATTGCCCGCAAGATTAATCCTGCCCAGTGCATGTGACGACCAAGCATTCTGAGAGTTCATACTCTGTTCAGTACTGCTTTCAGAGCCATAAAATATTCCAACACTTCAAGAAGACAGTGTACTCTCAATGTCGCCGGATCGTCTACACAGAAATGTGTTCTGAATAGAGCTCATATGCATACAACACAATGAACACTCTATACTCTGATGCAGTACGCGAAACTTTAACATATCTGATACCAAGGTTCGCCACTCAACGTGTTCTTGAGAATCTCCACAGACCTTCCTTCATCTCCCTAAAAAAAAACTCTGTGGCCTGTATTCCGCAAGCGAACTATACCGACCGAGCGACCGCCGCTTGTCGACAAAGTTAGTGCCAAATTTAGCGGATAGAGGGTGTCACGTGGTCAATGCAACGAATCCCCAGGCCGTTAATTTCGGTTTTGTAGACCGGAGCCGCTATTTCCTTGAAATAGCTCCTCAATTATCCTCACGAGGCTTAGTGGACCCCGTTCTAGACCCACTACTTTACAGAAAATCTGGTAGCGAGGGGATCGTACCCGGGATCTCTACATCTGTAGGCAGGAACTCTGACCACTAGACAATAGAGGCGGTCATCTGCTCATATGTATTTTAATAATATTATATTGCAGCATTCTGTTGCCGACCGCCAAGCAGGAAGCTACCGCTGCTACAAAATATTGAGGACAACCACACACTGAACCAAATATAATCAACAAATCAACAAAACCGTAAACCAAACACGTGCAGGGCAACAGCACGATAGGCCGCATAACCTAGAATATCCCGAGGCAAAAGCAGAGCAACATTACGGTGAGTAGCGATTCCTACGTCACAGTAACCTGTACCCCTGACAGTGGTCGGTTAGGCCGAAACATGTAGTGTCACCAAAGATAAGACGAGTGAATATTAACCGAAGTTGCACATAGACGGCAAGACGTAAACACAAAGTCAGATCTATCTTAATGTTATCTTCCCATTTACTATTCCATCTCAAAATTGCAATTTTTCATGTTGGTATATGCAACAAAATTTTGTAGACATTTCTTGCGTGATCAAAACAAACTCCGTGGCTTTAGTCTGCAAGCGAACTATATCGACCCAGCGACCGCTGCTTGTCGGCGAAGTTAGTGCCAACTTAAGCGGATAGAGGGTGTCGCGTGGTCAGCGCAACGAATCCCCACGGTTGTTAATTTCAAATTTCTAGACCGGAACCGCTATTTCCTAGAAACAGCTCCTCATTTATCCTCACTGGGTTGAGTGGATCCCATTCCAGACCCACTACTTCTCAGAAAATTTTATAGAGCCGGAAATCGAACCCGGAATTTCTGGAATTGTAGCCGGGAACTCTGCCCACTAAACTACAGGAGCGGTCCGTGTGTGATCATCATAGCCAAATGTCACACACCGTAGCACCCTAGATTGTACTATAACGACAGTCGGTAACCAATAGACTATAGGCGCAAAATATGGAGCAAAACGTGCAGTTACGCAAATGAAACCAAGGAAAGGATTTTTTTTATACCTAGTAAAAGAAACCTTCGATTCAGAAGCGTCTGAATACTTGTCGGACGTTCTCATTCGTCAGTTCATCCTTCGATTTTTCTTCAGAATATACCTGCTCCACACGTCCTGCTGCATAGCGACGGACCCCTTCCTCTGATTATTATTTCTTTTCATTTTTGTAAAACTTGTTACTTAAATGCAGAGTCTTTCTAGTTAAATTCGTTCCGTAGCTATTGACTTGTATTTTTTATTTATAAATAGTACATCATAGATGTATACATATTTTTTATCTACCTCAATGTCAAATTTACTGAGCCTAGCTCGAGCAGTTCGTTAGTTGTCGTCATCAAACCAAAATGAAAGATAATTTTTGCACGAGTCTCATGTTATTACTTTTTTTTCCTTGGCACTACAGCCCCAGTGGGCCTAGGCCTACCTCCATGAACTTCTTCGTTCACTTCGGTTTTTCTAGATCTTACACATTCGGTAGGACTCCTTGGGCGGGTGATCAGCTCGTAGCAAGGTCTCTACCTGTACACAAACACAGAAAAACGCACACACACAAACTAAACATCCATGCCCTGAGTGGGATTCGAAACCACGATCCTTGTTTCCAAGCGAGCGAAGATAGTACATGCCTTAGACCGCTCGGCTGCCGTGACCGGCCATGTTATTACTTTACGGTCTAGTAAATTATTCGTAGTTTACAGTAAGTTGCATGTATTTCTACGTAATGCATAAGTCTGACACTATAAAATACTTCATTACCCTAAGCTGTACAGAGCTAGAGTCATTCTCTTCTCTCACGCTTGGGCGGCTGCCATGTTTCTGTTACTGATTTGCGGAAATTAAAGTGTGTGACGTTATCGTGTCATCCTGCGGCATAACGTTCGTACCAAGCTTCGTGAATACCAATCAGCTGGTTCAAAGCTGAAGTCGGGGGACATGCGTACAATCACACAGACACAATTTTCATGTAATAATATTTTTATTTCTTTCAGTACGAATTATGTATTAAAAATATTTCTTTTATATTTGATTTGAAAAATCTTATTAAACTAAATTTATTTAAAATACAATTTCAATTAAAAAAGGTAAAACTATCCCTGTAACAGGCCATGGGGCCCACAGGGTTGTGAGATGTCGAGGCTCCCACATTTTCTCTAGAAAATCCGCTCACAGATGGCTGTAAATTTGTCAGCCTTAAGCGCCGGCCGTCCTTTACCCCTCAGGAATATTCCTGGTACTCATTTCTGTTAGAAGCCGAGTAGACCTCAGGGCCATAGTGAGGCTGGAAGGATTAGGTCAATTGAAAAACATCCACCTCATCGGGACTCGAACCCGCAACCTTCCGGCTTGTAGCATAGTGACTCAGCCAACTACGCTACCGCGTGCTCCCCATTTAAGTTAATATTTTATAGTATTGTAACCATCCCATCAGCTTTACGCGGTTGTGAAGTCAGAATACAGAAACAAAATGATATCGGAGAATTC
Organism: Cryptotermes secundus; assembly: GCF_002891405.2. Classification (NCBI taxonomy): domain Eukaryota; kingdom Metazoa; phylum Arthropoda; class Insecta; order Blattodea; family Kalotermitidae; genus Cryptotermes; species Cryptotermes secundus. The sequence continues at coordinate 77,648 of NW_019731600.1, forward strand.
GACCAACAACAGGGTACAATGTATTGGAACATGGAAAAAATGAAGATGTTTTAGAGTCGGATAGTGACTGATTCGCGAAGAATTTAGCCCAGTATAAACAAAACTGATTAAATTGTGCTGGGGAGAGGGTGAGAGACGTGAGACAGTCAGAACATCCTGACTATCGATCGTCACAGGACGAAGAACAGCGCGACCTTCAAAGAGACTGAAAGACGGATAGAGTCTCAAGGCGGAAACAGGTCATATATTCGCCTACCTTCGTGACAAGAAGAAACAGTCGTTACAGAGTCAGCGGCTCGCTGCGTGAAATTGTTTCGACAATATTTCATATAAAACTAACCGTATGATGCATGACGTTCTTAGAGCGGACGACAGACATACATTCGCTGAAAGAATTTCGTGAAGGTTCATTATTGTTACCACAAAAGCCTGGCATTATACTTTCTCCTAAACCTTTATACATTCTTTTAAAATATTTACAACCTACTTCCCTTATAACAATTTAAATATTTTCCTTCCATCTCTTTCCAATTTACCCTAATGGTCTCTCACATTTTATGTAGCGTATTATGTAATATGTTGTTCTCAAGGCTGTCACGAAAGGCCTGTGAATATTTTGAATTATTTTATTTCCATAACAGAATAAGAGATGCAACAAAAGGACACTTTAATGGTAAAATTTCTTTATGGTTTTGTCTAATTACTTTTCTATAAGTGAGTTTGTTTTCTTTTCAACTTCTTACCCGCTGTCCGATTTTTTACGAAATATTTCATGGGCATTATGCCATTATAAATTACCAGAAATTAAAATAATTTAAATTATACAAGCACAAATAAGAACGTAGTGGACGCACGAACTAGTCAAGTCTGGTCGATGGTAGCGCCACTTAAAACAGAGCCCTGAAACGATGAAACCTTTAGTAACACGATTTTATCTATCTATCTACTGCATTTCATAATCACTACTATGACAGCCTCAAAGTCAACATATGTGTTCGCTGTGGGAGACCGTTCGAACAAGTAAGCGACTCATGCTCTCTGGTTCTTGCTGGTTGTTCTCTTGGCTTACTCTCAGAACCTGAAGATGGAGGCAGTACGCTCTTCCGAAAGTCGGAACTTCTACCGAGCTGCATTGTATCACAACCAAAAATCAGTACGTTTTATAGGTACCGCTACGGGGTCAACAAATCCAACTTAACAAGTTTTGGGACTGGAAATACGAAAGCTGAGCGTAAGTCTTGATAAGTTATATCCAAATTACTCCCCCTTTACGGGGCACGCAGTAACGTAGTTGGGTGAGGCACTATGCTACAAGCCGAAAAGTCGCGGGTTCGAGTTCCGATGAAGTGGAATTTTCAATTGACCTAATCCTTCCAGCCTCAATATTGCCCTAGGATCGACTCAGCCTCTAACAGAAATGAGTATCAAGAATCTTCCTGGGGGGCAAAGGGCGGCTGGCGGGTAAGGCTGACAACCTTACCGCCATCTGTGAGCTGATTGTCTAGATAATGTGGGACCCTCAACGTCTCACATTATGTGCCTCCATGGCCTGTTAGGTGAATAGCTTTTAACCTCTATTACAGAGTTCTTTAGTGGCACAGCACATTATAATTTCGTAGTTAGTATTTCTGCTCCATATTCGGTAGGCTCCGGGGTCGATTCCAGGTCCAGATTTTTGCTGTTCACAGCACTCCACAGTATCTCGCGATAATTTCTCGAAAAGTAGAGTGTCGCATCGTGGCACATCTCTCTCAGATCATCATTAGCAAGCCTCCGTTAGACACCGTGTTGTCTGGCCAGCTGATAATGTATCCTAACGTAAACAGCACTACGATCCTTATGCAAGCACGTGTCTAGTGCGCCTCGCTGGTATTGCGTAGTAAGATTACATTATGTCTGTATTGACTATTAGAAATGAACAGGGATAGCGCAGTCGGTATAGCGACCGGCTGGGCGCTGGACGAGCGTGGGGTCGGAGTTCGAGTCCCGGCAGGGGCAAGAATTTTCTCTTCTCCATGTCTTCCAGACCGGTACTTGGCCCCACCCAGCCACCTATACAATGAGCAGTGGGGAATTTTTCCCCGGGAGTACAGTGGCCCGGGCGTGAAGCTCATCACTAACCTCCAACTAGCGCCGAGGTCAAGAAAGTGGATCTACACATCCACTTCCCGTACGCCTTCATGGCGTAGTGTTTAGTTAAGTACAGACTGACTTTACCTTTTTCTTACATTTACTATCAGAAGCTTAACACGAACGACTGAAATGAGAGTTATGCAAAACGCTTTGTACGCGCGGTACATATTTGTGACTAACTTTGACCTTTAAGTCATCCTTATCGTGCATCTCATAGAGACGTGCTTATCACCTGACCTCCAGTACACAGCAGCGGTCTCACACTCTAAGAACAAGTACAAAGAGGTTTCGCGATAATGAACATAAATTTTATTTCTCTCACATATGTGCATGTTGACACGTTTCATATTTGTATTTTATTTAAGAACGTCATAACGGACGTTTGTACGTTACTTTCTTTTTACACTTACTTGCTCCATCGTTTTTTTTTGTGTTTCCATGCAGTTCGATTAGTTGGATGTGTATGTCGCTTATTGTGATGAGAGTTCCATGTGACTGCGTCAGCTTTTCTTGGAGTGTGTGTGCTGCTATATGCCGTAAAGCTCACGTAATATCTCGGATATGGCATTGTACACGTATGTGTATTCATATGTAAGTTATCTTTACTGATTCTATAAATAAGCTATTTTTCCAAGGTGGTTAATCGTCTGCCTTTCCTTCCTATCCCTGTGATAACCATAGTGTCTGTTACGGCTCCATGTTGTAACATGTATGTCCGTTGCTAGGGAACAGCTAGGTAAACACGTCCCCGCGAAGAAAAATTCTTGGCCAACAATAGCAAAGGTCTTTCCTTTGCTAGGTAACGGGCAGTAAACAAGTTTCGTCAACAATAGAGGCCGTGTTTTCTATGTGGGCTCTCCTGTGGCTATATAACGAGAGACCCTGAGAGTCGCAGGAGGCGAAGAAAAGGGAAGTCTCAAACCTGAGAAAATCAAAGATGGTCGGGAGTCCCAAGGCAATCGGATCCGAAAAGACTGTGCTGGCAAGAGCCAGCAACAAATACAAAATAAAGACCCAATACAGTGGTGGATGTCGTGTTTGCTGAAGGTATCTATTCCTGACAAGTGTAAACATAAAACTGTAAGTACTACCGAGGAAATAACTAAGAAACTTAACAAAGGTGAAAATCTTATTAATTTGGCTAAAGATTATTGTGTTGACTGTGCTACAGTATATGGTATCAGGAAAAATATAGCAATAAAAAATTTTATTTCTACTTTTCTTTTAGTAATTCGTCGTTTACGGTAATCCGGCGGTACCTTGGTACCATATATGTCGGATTACCAAGATTGTACTGTATAGAAGGTTGGCTGGATCTCAGAACCGGTCTGAATGCTGTAGAGCAGAGAGAAATCTCCAGAAATCTCCAGAAATCGAACCCCTTCATGGAGGGTCGTCCATAGTATAGCCTATATATACTGAGTTATTCCAGCTCAACAGGTCAGTGTTATTGTTGGAATTAACTGTCCGTCCAGTCACGGTCCGTTCCGTGTCCATATCGTCGTGTATAGTTTGAATGGTTCTAAATTTTTAGGGCAGAAGGAGTAGGTACAGCATCACTGTAATAAGTGGCGCAAGTGGAAGTAAGGAGATAATCAGGATGCAAACCCTTGGGCACCTTCCCTTGAACACGAATCACGCTAACGTATAGAGACGTGAATATGTTACAGCCATAACACGAGATCGCCTTCGGCTTTGTAAGACACAGCGTAAGCAGCGCATCATGTGTATCGAAATAAGATGCAAAACTAATCTCAGTTATTTACGGTAAGAGCAGAAGATGCAGCAATAAGCGGCAGTGTTTCGGTTGTCGTTACAAGGTTGTTAGTTGTTACTGCAGTTTTGATATTACTGAAAGAAATTTCTAGATTATTGTTATCATTATTATCATTATTATTAAGTTACTATCAGTATTATTGTCTTTTACTACGCATACGACATCAAGCTGACTCTCCAGAAATGTTCAAGTTCATAGCGCGCATGTTCAGCGAAACTGTGACGTCATATTGTCTTTCAAACGCTAACATACATTGCAGAAGTTGCTGTAACATATGTTACGATGGTCTAGAGGATAAGGCACAGACGTAGTAAAGGAAAGGTCGGTGGTTCGAGACCATAAGTTTTTTGTAATGAGATTTTTTCTGGAATTATGTAGCGAGATGTATTATAAGAGGAAAGTTAAAGGTGAAAAATATCCGTGGCATTGGTAGCTTATTGGTAAAATACCGGCGTAGCGAAGAGACGTTCCGAGGTTCGGAACCAGCGAAAGTTTTATAAAATACAAATGGAGTAAATAAGATTTTTCTGTAATTATAACAACAGATGTAACATAAGAGGAAGATTAAAATTGAAAAATTTCGGAAGCCGTGGTGGCCTACTGGTAAAAGTACCGGCGTAGTGAGCAGAAGTTCCGAGGTTCGGAACCAGCGAAAATTTTATAAAATACAAATGGAGTAAATAAGATTTTTCTATAATTATAAAAACAGATGTAACATAAGAGGAAGATTAAAACTGAAAAATTTCTGAAGCCGTGGTGGCCTATTGGTAAAAGTACCGGCCTAGTGAGCAAAAGTTCCGAGGTTCGGAACCAGCGAAAGTTTTATAAAATACAAATGGAGTAAATATGATTTTTCTGTAATTATAACAACAGATGTAACATAAGAGGAAGATTAAAGATAGAAAATTTTCGTGGTATTGGTGGTCTAATGGTAAGACACCGGCACAGTGAAAAGAAGTTTGAAGGTTCGAGACCAAGTATAATTTTGTGATATAGAAAGTGAGTTAATATGATTTTTGTGGAATTATAAACGAAGATGTAATTTAAGAGGAAGATTAAAGAAAATAAATTTCGTGGTGCTGGTGGTCTAGGGCTAAGACATCAGCATAGTGTTCAGAAGGTCCCTGGTTCAAAACCAGTAGGATTTTTGTGAAAAAGAAATAGAAAGAAGAAATTGATGAAGAAAGGGTAAGATGGTAAGGGAGGGACGGGACGCGGGGGGGACGGGGGGAGGGAAGCTTTTTGCGGCCGCTTAAAAC